>NC_134479.1:21138211-21212236 GCF_964194025.1 Convolutriloba macropyga | reverse complement strand
TATCAAGTTTGGTTGGGCTTGGACAATACCATGAACTACTTTTGTCTGCATTCAACACTTTCCAGTTTCACTTGCACCCAACAATTTTTTTTTTGAAAAATTTCAAGTATAAATTGAAAATTGATTAAAGCAAGATTTTGAAAAATTTGGTGGGTGGTGGGTCATTTGTTTGCTCCATGAAATAGAAAAAAAGATTCAAAATAATTTTTTTTGATATTTTCACTTTTATTGTCTCCTTTCAACATTTTCCAGTTTCACTTGCATCCAACTGATTTTTTTTTGAAGAATTCCTGGTATAATTTGAAAGTAGATTATAGTAACATTTCAAAAACCAAGGTTGGGGGGTCAATTTTTCGCTGCATCATATAGAAAAAAATGACCCAAAAATAAAATTTTTCAATAATTTCACTACTTTTGTCTCCTTTCAACACTTTCCAGTTTCACTTGCATCAAACTGATTTTTTTAGAAGAATTGCGGGTATAATTTGAAAATAGATTATAGTAAAATTTCAAAAACCAAGGTTGGGGGGGTCAATTTTTCGCTGCATCATATAGAAAAAAATGATCCAAAATTAAAATTTTTCGATAATTTCACTACTTTTGTCTCCTTTCAACACTTTCCAGTTTCACTTGCACCTAACTGATTTTTTTGAAGAATTGCAGGTAAAATTTGAAAATAGATTATAGTAACATTTCAAAAACCAAGGTTGGGGGGTCATTTTTTTGCTGCGTCATATAGAAAAAATTGATCCAAAATTAAAATTTTTCGATAATTTCACTACTTTTGTCTCCTTTCAATACTTTCCAGTTTCACTTGCATCTAACTAATTTTTTTGAAGAATTGCAGGTATAATTTGAAAATAGATTATAGTAACATATCAAAAACCAAGGTTGGGGGGTCAATTTTTTGCTGCATCATATAGAGAAAAGTGATTCAAAAATAAAATTTTTTGATAATTTCACTACTTTTGTCTCCTTTCAACACTTTCCAGTTCCACTTGCATCTAACTGATTTTTTTGAAGAATTGCAGGTATAATTTGAAAATACAATATAGTAACATTTCAAAAATCCAGGTTGGGGGGTCAATTTTTTGCTGCATCATATAGAGAATAATGATCCAAAATTAAAAATTTTTCGATAATTTCACTAATTTTGTCTCCTTTCAACACTTTCCAGTTTCATTTGCACCCAACAATTTTTTTTGAAAAATTGCAAGTATAATTTGGAAGGAGATAACAGGAAGATTCCAAAAACCTAGTGTGGGAGGTCGGTTTTTAGACAAATGAAATGCAAATATCATTTTTTATATTATTTTTAAATCATTTTTTTCTCTATGACGGAGCAAAAATTCGACCCGCAACCTAGGTTTTTGAGTTCTTGCTGTAATCTACTTTCAAATTACTCTTAAAGATTTGCAAAAAAAAATCAGTTGGATGCAAGTGAAACTGGAAAGTTTTGAAGGGAGACAAAAGTAGTGCAAATATCAAAAAGCTTTTTCTTTAAATCAATTCTTCTATAGTACTGAGCGAAAAATCGAACATCCCAACCCTGGTTGGAGGGGTCGGTTTATCCCTCAATCTTATAGAAAAAGTGATTTAAAATCAAATTTTTTGATAAACCTTAAACATATGGATTTGTGGAATTTTGGAACCCTCTCTGTCTTCATCTTCAAGGAATAGCACTGCACCCCAGGATGTAATTTTTTTTTCGGTCTGGTGAACGCACGAAAGTCTGGACATGAACGCACGATAGTCTGGATTTGAACGCAGGGTGGTCTGGACATAACCGCACGATGGTCTGGACATGGACGCACGAAAGTCTGGACATATACTGTTTCGGTCTGGGATGGTCTGGACATATTTGTCTTCGAACGCACGAAGAACGCACGAAAAATTTTGAACGCACGAAAGTCTGGACATATCCACTTTCCGTCTGGGACGGTCTGGACATAGGCACTTTGAGTCTGGGACGGTCTGGACATATGCACTTTCCGTCTGGACCTGTCTGGACATATCCACTTTGGGTCTGGGACCTCAGCCTGGGAAATGAATTACACAATCGTCTTCCCCCGCTTCTTTATTGTAGACAACTTGTTCCTCATGAATAGGTTTGTCCATTTCTCTTGTGTTGTAAAAGTAATGGGAAGTACCCTATCTATCGTTTTTGATTTAAATCCACTGTGTTTGATGTAATTTCTCTGCATTGGTTTTTTGCATTTAATATACACTACCCGCTATTTGATGTTTCCACTAGTCAGTTTACTGTTTGCTGTTTTTCATCTACCCCTTTGTCGGGGAGGAAATGTTCAACTACCTAATTGTCGGTTTCTTCTTCTGTTTCTTGTATTTGGCCTATTTCACGGTGGTGGATATGTTTTTTTGAAGACAGTTTCTGTAAAACAGCCACAGCTGACTTTTTAGAAAAGTCTTATTTTGCCAAATTTATGTCACCTCTTGAGTCTTGTTTCGCATTTTCTCTTTTTGGCCCTATATTTATATATATATATATATATTTATATATATATATATATATATATATATATATATATATATATATAAATATATATATATATATATATATATATATATATATATATATGTACTCAATTGTAGCAAAGTTTCTTGCTATAATTGTTTCAAGCGACAATCCGGTTGACGCCAGTGCTCGCGGTACTCACCAAGCATAGATCCCAGTGATATTGACGAAGCCTACACTATGTCGTGCAGGAAGGGTCTTATTATGCAGTAAGAAAGATCTTCACAATTGAATCAAATAATTTGATTAGTCATATTGCTCCATTTTGTCCTTTACCGGACAAAATGCTTTAATTGGATCAGCTGGTGACATCAAGCGTTCAGTTGAAGTTAGCATTGATGCAAAACTTTGTATTCTCTACCTCATGTTTTTGTTCAGCTGTTTCTTCAACAAATGCAGGTAGGAGATCATCGACAAGGCTTAAACTGTTTCTGTGCTGAAGTACAGGAACACTTTTCCGCCCTTAAAGTAAGTTCCTTACTACATTGCATTAAATCAATCTGTGTTTTGTGCAGCATGGGCAATCCTTCAATCAATCATGGCTGAGCTCCACGAGGAAAGAGTTGCATTCAAGAATCCTCTCTTTACCATCATCGGGGTCGGTTACTTTTGTCCATTTTGCGTCATCGTTCGTTGGACTACAGGGAAGAAGTGCTGACTGCTCTTCACTTGCTTGATTACGCTTGCTCTCCATATAAAAATTCTGTCGTCCATGGAAGCTAGTTCTTGGGTAATGGAGTAATTCTTCTCGTCGGGGAACGCTTGGTTTGACTTGATCTGATAAAGGCAATAACTTCATTGGAGAGAGAAAGAGCTGCGTGATTTTTGTCGATAAATAGCACTCGAACCAAATCACCGCGGAACACGCACACAAAGAGGTTAAGTAGAAATTGAAACCACCCTGCGCTCCGCATCAAGTTGCTCTAAGCCAATGCTTAACACCATTCCTGGTATGCATCGCTTCACATACGAAGTTCTAAACGACTCATTTTGTCTCGTTGAACAAGCACTTAATGCACGCTCGCATCAGCGGGTTTGATCATCGTTAGCGGTACAACGATTTTCCAGTTGGCAGACGCCTGTTGAGCAACACTTAAAGACGGATGACTTAGATTAGGTAGTTGAAGAGACGAACCCAATGGGTTACTACAGCACTGCTCGAATTACTGCACTTCATTAGAGTTCTGACACCGCATCGCTCCTCCATCCGCTTGTAAAATTTGTACTCTTCCCATTCACCCAACATTGTTTTGGACTGGGGGTGTTGCGAAGTAAATAAATGTAAGCGACAGATTGTTAACCAATCGGAATCGAATATTTAAATACGTACAGAAATCGTTCCAATTTCAGAAGAAAGCTCTGAAAAAGAGCAATTAAGTTAAATTTCTTAAATCTAATCAATAAACCTATCAAATGAGACGTCTTTAGACTCCGGTTATTTGCACGGTTTTCAAAAGAATGTTGACAGCCTGTGGTCGTAAGAATCAGTATTGTCAAATGAGCAAAAAACAACTCTTGCCGTTCAAAAACTTGTGGCTATGTAGTTACCGAAATTTCATACCTTGTTTTGTATTGATAAGCTTAATATCTTGTTGAGTGACATATATGTATGCCGAATCAATTTAATTCTTTGAAAGCGTGTTTGCACATTTTACATTTAAAAAGAATTTTTCATTTAATAACGATGTAAAATTTTACATTTATTAAAAGATGTAAAATTCTACATTTAATAAAAGATGTAAAATTTTACATTAAATAAAAAGAAGTTGCAGGCAATTGACATGAATGGTGTGCAGGTGAGTAAATTTAGGGGGAAATGATCGAGTAAATTTTACCTGCACAGGGCCTTACCTGCAAACTGTTCAGGTAGATTTACCTATGCGTTATGTAGTGTGTACATAGTTATAACACGTGAAAAAGCCATTGCTCAGAGGTTTTCCCAAAGGGCATGATTTTTTAAAGGTTACCATTAATAAATATACAACGTAAAAAATTAATTTTTGGTTTACAAAACCACCTAAGAGGGAAATAACGGATAAAATTTACTGAAACCTATTGAGCATCTGGATAAGTTTGAGGGGGAAAGCGTCGAAATAGCTTTTCACTTGACAACAGTTGGAAACATCCAAATAATGAATGCATCAAATACGTTCTATGGCTCTTTTTAGCAACCGCCCCCCCCCCCCCACACACTCTAAATAAATTGCAGGTAAATTTATTATGAAATGCAGGTAATTTCACCTAGAATTTGCAAGTAAATTGTTCTCTAATGCAACTTACCTAGAAACTACCTGCAAGCAATCTAAACTACCTGCAATTCTAGGTAAATTTGCCTGCAAAGTACCTAGAAATTGCAGTGTTACCCTCCTAGAATTTTACCTGCAAAAAAAATTCTAGGTAGTTCTATCTGCGAAAAAGTTTTGCTAAGCGAATACATTCTATTCATCTCAAAACTGGTTTCATGGTCCAAAACTGTCTCTTGTTTCGCATTTGAACGTTTTGCTGTTTGATTTTGTGCTTATAAAAATTTATTTTGCGTTTTGCGAATCAGATTGCTTTGAATAACCATTCTCGACATTGAACATATAAAGTTTGGTTGTGGAGTCGTTGGACAATATCTGATGGTCCTTCACTTAGTCTGATGGGTTACCGATAGCTACTAACATTGTTGTCAATTATGACAGAGATGTTTTTTGGTCGATGGATAGCTTTTTGAAGATCGTAAAATGGTCTTTTTTGAAACCGCAAGAGAAAATACAGAGGAAAATAATGGATATGTGGTCACAATTTCATGCAATACTTTCCCGCCCGTTATTATCTGAACAGTCAGTTTTAGCCATGTAAACACAAAATGAAAATTCAAGAGGAGCACGCCAAAAACTAGTTACCGACAGCAAGGATTATAGATGATATAGGGCATATTAGTTTTTGCTGAATTTTTCTAGTTTTCTGCTCGGACTGACTTTGTTTCCTTCTAATCTTCCATTGAGGAATATTATCTAAACTTCAATAAAATTTTTTAAGATGTTTTATTTCAATTATAGCTACATACTTAATATAATTTTGTTGTTTGAGTTTGCAGGTAAATTCTAGGTAACGTATTCTAGGTAAATTGCACGCATCAATTTTTTGCAGGTAATTTTACAGGTAATGTTACCTGCAATTTTGCTTACCTGCAAACGTTGCAGGTAAAATTACCTAGACATTTTTTAGAGTGCATGCAGAAGGTGAACCTAATCTAGCGAACTATTTACCAATTAGAGAAGAGCAATAATTTTGTTCTCATGCGCGTATAATAATAGAATGAATTAAACAATGCTTTGGCTACTAGCCGAATTAGAATAAAAAACAAAATATTCCAAACTGCCGGTCGGTGGGCGCGCGATAACCGACCCGCGATTTGCGGATTACTGAGCATGACACGCATGGTCCACAATAACGCAGAGACTATGATATTATGCTATCTAAATTGTAGGCCAAAGGGCGCCAGCGGAAAGGATCCTTCAACTCTTAATTGCAAACATTCAATTGCCGAATTGTCCGGTTCGAATTCTACGCCGACGCGTCTTTACATCTATATTATACTTTTTCTTAAAGCTATACATCACCATGATTTGATTTATTCGCCTGGATCAGCTGTGCACATAGCATTTGCAAATCACCTTTCTCAATCAGTATAACATTTTTGTTACGTTTATTCATTAAACATAGTAATTGAATTGTGAATCTATCTCAACCGAACTACTGAGACTTTTATGGACCAATTTATGGACCAATGAGACTTTTATTCTTTCACTTATTGTAGGAAATATGGAATGAAACAGCAGCGTATATTAATACATACATAGCCTAAGGTCGAGCATGGTCTTTTCATGTTTCGTGGATTGCATTTTTGTGGGATTGATAATCGTTAACTTTTCTATTCTTCTTTTTGTAGATGTGTAACATATACCAGCAACACTAAACTAGCGCTGCAACAGGCAGTCCACCTTCCAAAATCAGGTGGAATTTTACCAAAAAATCTTAGAAATATTGAATTCTTACGATAAATTAGTTTTCGCTAGGACCCTATATTGCTAATTGGTTCGGCTGAATTCAACTAGTTAACAAAGCTCTAACAATCAACTTTTCATCGACAATGATTTTAGTGTGTTATAATTCAGTTTATTTGATTCTTAAGTTCGATTTTTAAATATTTATAATAGCACAGTTCTATTTTCGATAAAATATGAAATATTGAAAAATTTGAACGCTCAAACCCGTTGACGTTATAAGTACTAGCCAATTTTCAGCGCAAATGTATGTTTTTTTGGGTCCAGCGCAAACATTTCAGATCGAGCTAAAGTCGGGCGTCATATTTGGTTCGAGCTAAAGTGCAGCATCAACTTTTGGTCTGAACCTGGGAAATCTTACTATGATATTATGCTATCTAAATTGTAGGCCAAAGGGCGCCAGCGGAAAGGATCCTTCAACTCTTAATTGCAAACATTCAATTGCCGAATAGTCCGGTTCGAATTCTGCGCCGACGCGTCTTTACATCTATATTATACTTTTTCTTAAAGCTATACATCACCATGATTTGATTTATTCGACTGGATCAGCTGTGCACATAGCATTTGCAAATCACCTTTCTCAATCAGTATAACATTTTTGTTACGTTTATTCATTAAACATAGTAATTGAATTGTGGAATGTTCATTTTGCGCGCGTTACAAACTACGTGAACAGACTTGTGCATATCTGCATTTAAGAAATCACCTTTTGAAGCTTACGTTAATTGGTTAGTTCTGTTTCTTGTTATCGTTGTTCAGAGAACGTTTTGAATTTTTCAATGTGCTGACCCCTTTTTTGAAGAAGGTAAGTCGAAATGACGTAAGTTTTTTCAAAATGGATAAAATTTTAGATAAAACGATTCAATTACAATCAATTTGGACCGTCAAACTACATTATGCGCAACTTAACATTTCGCATCTTCCGTGTGTAACACGAACAAAACGCAGACTTGCATTCTTTAAGTACGTTTATTTTACCGTTTTATTGGGTGCTATGAAAATTGGCCGACAGGGCGTTTAGCCGACAAAGAGAAAATGAGAAAGGGAGGAGGGGGGGGGGGGGTTGCGACCACAGATATACCTTCGTTACGCTAGTTGATGAAAAAACTGCGGTATATTTGTCCGCTTACGAAATAGTGATTTAAATTGGCCAATCACAGCTTCAGAATTAGTTTTATCACTCATTTTACTTAAATTGTCGGCTAAATTTCTCATTTTTTGGTTGTCGGCTAAACGCCCAGTCGGCCAATACGACGGCCACCGTTTTATTGGGTCACTTTTCAGATAGGAGGAACAAGCCCAAAGTTAGCCGACGTAAACGCAAGCCTAAATAAGCACTTATTCTCCAGAAATAATATTTTAATTATTACAATTTCTATGGTAGTTACGATTTCTAACATTTGTTGAATTATTCCGATAAATCGAAAAAAGCTACATCATAGCTACAGTTAAACTCACTTAACTATCGGCTTGTTTCACCCGTAATCCCGATAAGCAGTTAATTGTCTACAGTTCAGCAGCATTTATCGTCGATTTTTTTAAAAACGGAACTTAAAATACTGGCCAACAAGGAAAAACAGAAATTTAGCTGATAGCCCCATTGTGATTGGTGACTAAATCTGACTGGTCAAAATATTGTTAATTCGTCGGACCATTGGAATTGGTATGCCGTCGGGTTGTCAGCTTAATTTCTCATTTTTGGTTGTCGGCTAAACCCCATATCGGCCAATTCGACGATCGCCTAAATAATTGATTTGAATAATTAACTAGACAGTTTATAAAAATGTGTTTTGAAAATTATCCTTCCTTCTAGGCCTGATATTTTCACTTTTTGATGTTAGATGTTTTAGTCGGTGGCCGCCGTATTGGCCGACAGGGCGTTTAGCCGACAACCAAAAAATGAGAAATTTAACCGACAATTTGAGTAAAATGAGCAATAAAACTTATTCTGAAGCTGTGATTGGCCAATTTTAAACACTATTTCGTAAGTGGACAAATATACCGCAGTTTTTTCATCAACTAGTGTAACGAAGGTCAATCCGTGGTCGGACCGTATTTTACCGCATCTGGCCATGCCACGCGGGCCATGGCCATGCCTCAGCGGCCCGTGGGACTTGATTTGAATCTATCACAACCGAACTACTGAGACTTTTATGGACCAATTTATGGACCAATGAGACTTTTATGACCAATTATGATAAAATTGTCGGCTAAATTTCTCATTTTCTTGTCGGCTAAACGCCCTGTCGGCCAATTTTCCTAGCACCGTTTTAGACAATTAATAATTGCGCCCTCCAATTTCCCATTTTTTGGTAGATTGAATATGAAACCAATGCTTACTGCAAAGTTATTGGAGTCAAATTTTTCAGCAAAATAGGTCATATAACTTGACACCAATAATAAGCATGGAAAATTTTATATACACAATATATAATATGGTGAAAATTTGTACGGCGAGCATTTATTCCTTCACTTATTGTAGGAAATATGGAATGAAACAGCAGCGTATATTAATACATACATATAGCCTACTGCATAGTATTTAAGGGCGGAAAATACCACACGTACACACATTCAACACACGCTGATATGTGCGTACGCTTTAACTCTTTTCACTTTCAGCACTCACTTGTACGCGTTTGTTCTACTTTTACGTTTACTTCACGCATTGTTGTTACTTCGTATCAAAAGCGTTTGTTTGTTCAACGCACTGTTAAAGACACAAGGCTGAAAACATTATCATATTCATTCCTTAGCAATTTGAATGCGTCTAGTTATTGATAGTTTGGGAAATTTATTCACACTTCAAAATTAAACGAGATTTAAAAGCAGCTTTAAATTACAGAATTTTGGATCATAAACAGTAAGTTTTTTTTTAATTTGGTTGTATACTCGCTGACAAAAGTAAACGCATTAAATTCAATTTTATACTGAAAGGCAAACGTAAGTTAGCGTCCACTATTTTCATGAAGTAAAAATTCAAGTTTTGTGGCAATACTCCAACTTAAAATCAAATTTCGAAAACAATTTTTTTTACCATTGCGTCAAAAAATTTGAGATTTTTTACTCTGTAAAACTAGAGAATGCTAACTTACTTTCGACGCTCAGTACACTTGTATACAATTTTCATAACTACGTCCCTGTTATAGTAGATACTACGTCCCTAATATAGACAGTTGTCAGTATTTCAAAGCGAAATGCAACACGAAAGTTTTTGGTTATTGATATCGAGTAGCATTTCACTTAACGTGTTCTAGACGCCTTACTCGGTGCCTTTTTCAATCGGTCCTTTTAAATAGGACTCTTAAAATCTTTTAACATTCTCATATAGTTTTTCTTAAAGGAAGTGGTTATCTCGATTTTTTAACAATTCTCAACCTGTAACAATAATTTTTGCAATTTAGCTTCCTTAAATCGAACTATACCTTCCCGTACCGAACTACAAGTCTAAATCAGTACTAGGCAAGTCTAAGTCCAAGTCTTATTTCGTCATTATACTCTGGTCATTGTGCTATGAAAAATGTTAGAATGAGATTAATACACTAGTTGACAAAATTAAAGGTTGATATCCCAATTTTATTTTTTAACTGATGGTTGCGTGCCATTCTGATTACCGAGTGTTGATTTTATATGAATAAACTGAAAAAATGATATACTTATATTGCTCTAAGTTCTATAAATTTTTTGTAAAAAAGGAGTTTAATTTCTCCGATTTGGACCATTTTTAATTTATTCTGTACGGAAAAAGTAAGTTAGCACCCCTATTTTCATGAAGTAAAATTTTCAGGCAATGTTACTCCCATTTTATGTCATATAAATCATATCTTAAATCATCTAAAGCAATTTATACCTCATTGATCTATTGATCTCCTACAATGATCCTCTCGTCTACCTATAAAATTGAGATAAATCTCAACGTTCATTTAACAGAAATCCCAATGTAAAGTTGAACTCCATTCAAGATTCATAGTAAAAAGAAAGTGGATCTTTTCAACAATTGCCCCCCTTTTGCAAAATGGGGGGGCTATTCTTGAATAGCATTTAAGCGAGCTATTTATTAACCAATCAGAGACGACTAATAACTTTCCACGCATGCACATACTATTAAATTGAATAGAATAAAATACACCGTGGTATAGCAATTAGCCGAACCGGAATACAAAGCGAAAAGAATTTCCGACTGGCGGGTCGGTGGGCGCGCTTCGCGCGCGTCGCGGCTTCGCCGCGATAACCGACCCGCGATTTCCGGATTACATCCCACAGCGCATGAGAGGCATGGCCATGAACAGCGGTCCGCAATTGCGCTTAAACTAATATTCGGCTATCTAAAGTGTAGGCTAAGTAATATTGTGGTAAAGTATAGCACAAAAGGGGAGGCGATTCTCTACTAGGTACAAAAGGGGGGGGGGGGCAATTGTTGAAAATATCCAAGAAAGTTGTCAAGATTTGATGTTTTCATGTTTGATCAATTATGGCTTAGTTTGCAATTTTGTTATGATGCTCTCGAACGAAAGCTTGAAGCAGTTTTTGTGGGGTTTGTGATAGCACATTGGTTTTTTACTTGGGTTGTCAACAGTTATTATAGTTCTCATTACGTCTCATATATATTTCTATAATTTTTTCGATACGGTTGTATTAGTAATGGTAATCGGTATTGGCAATTTTCCTACTTTTTTCTACTTTGCAGATGGTGATTGGTGCGCATTTTGGTTTTAAAATAATGGTTTTGGAAATATTAAGAGCTGCAAGAGTACTTCTGATCGTTTTGCTTCACTTTTCACAATTTCATTTTTCTGTTCCAAATTTTGGACACTTTTGTCTTTCTAACGGTTGTTTTTCCCATTGTTCCCTAATAAAGTATTCACAATGAGGAAAATTTGAAAACATTTGCAGAAAATTTGCACTAATCAAGCGTCTGAAAAGAAGGTGCTGGCATTGAAGTCACATTATTCTATGGGTCCTTTTTGAGTTACTGAAAAAGTTTAAGCTCTGGTTTTTCTGGATTCGTTTTCTCTCAACTTGTTCAGAGAGATGATAGCAAAAGTTTTTACATGAATAACGTTCACCATTTCCTTTTAGTTTTGCAATTATTTACAGCTGCAAGTTTATAAATTCGCAGCTCGGTTATGTTGTTTTTTGTTATTAATAGCCGCACAGCGATAGCTGGGGCTTTTATTGGCCTTATCTTGGTTTTTTTACAATTCAAAGAATTTGAATTGTATTGGGGCGCCGTCTTTTTATAAAGATCTGTGCACACATTTTCATGATTTTTGAAGTCAAATTGCAGTGATTTGGGTCACGCCGAAACAGGAAGTGGAGCGAAAAAGCAAGAGGTTGTGCTGCGTGATTTTTTTGTTCACTTGCGGCAATTTCATTTTTTTTACTGTTTTTTTCATTTTTCGTATCGGATTTTTATCTAAATGGTTTTTTTCCCAATCCATGCAATTCTGTCTTTTTTAGTCTGACCAATACTAATGAACTCGAAAGCGAGTGGTCTTGCTGCATAAATTTTTTGCTCCAAATTTAAAGCAGAGTGAGAAAACGGTGTTTGAACAAAAATTCGCCTTCTCGCTAGTGGTTTTTTCACATGCGGCAATTTAATTTTGATTTTTAACGTTTTTTCGATTTTTTGGATCGGATTTTTTTCTTAATGGTTTTCGCAATCCATTCATAGTCCGTTCTAGGTCTAGTTTTCTGGTTTGTTAATGAAAATTCTCTGAATTATACGTAAGGACCTGTCCTGCTATGTTTTTTATTTCGTCGTAGCGATTTTTGTTACGACCATATGACGTCACAACCACTTCAAATCTGCTTTTTGTTCTTTCATTCATGCAATTTCAACTGAAGTGCGTGTGTGACGTCATTTTTTGCCCTTAGTAGAGCAAGTTTTTTTGTTCATTCGCTTGATTAAATTTTTGATCACACTTGACTTACCTCACTCTCAAAAATGACTTCCTCACTTTAAAATGGACTTTTATCTACTTTTTTTTTCAATGTGATAAGGTCAAATGCGCGTGTGTCACTCTAAATGAAAGTTATTTGAGAGCAGCTAGTAGAGGCAGCAATAACTTATACAGATTTTTAAGTCAAAATATAACAGATCAGCCTTCAATGAAAAGACGAGTTTTTTTGGTCTGTCTTTTTTACTGTTTTTTTTATACTGCAGATCTACGAAGCTATTGCGGCTATTTTCTGGCAATCTGCCAGCTTTGTTTTTTCTATTTCTGTGTGTGATGCCATTTGTTGCACTTTTGAAGTGATTATGAGTTTGAATTGCATCATAGTTTTTTTTAAAAAAAATTTGTCGGACTTTTCAGTTTTAGCCTAAACAAAGTGCTATTTTTCGTTCGTTTCTCATTTTTATCTTTTTTTCTTTCCTTGTGTGCGTCTATGATAACTGTCATTTCTTCCGGAGCAAAATGTGTATCTTTCTATAAGTTTATATATTTTAATCTTTTTTAACAGCTACCGAAGTTCATTGCTTCCAAGAATAAGTGTTTTTAGTACTTCGAAACTATTTGTATGTTTCGAGCTAGGTCCACATTTGTTTGGGAGATAGATGCGTTTTTTCTTTTTTTTATCTGGCTTCAGTACTGCCCTGCACGGCTTGTTGTTGGTGGACGTTTTCAGTTACCTTCAGATTTTTGTTTTACTCATTTTTGATTGAATGGAATTCCATTGATTTTTAATTCTGCAAATTCTAGAAAAATGATAAAAAAATCTAGTTTGTAAATTGGCAGCTATATATAGAAAAAGCAGTAAGCTGAGGCTCTCGTGAAATATGTTCACCAAGCGTTTTAAAATTATTAAACTTTATGATCAAGTTGAAGATATGTCATATGGGACTCAACTCACTGCTTTGTGCATATAACTGGCAAACTTCAAACTGAGTTTTATCCCTAAAAAGTTCGCAATTTTTGTGATCTTTCTGTAATTTTCCACATTTCAAAGCAACTGAAGGTCTTTCGATTTAAACTGATTTCAATGTAAATTTTGAGATGACCAACAATTGCAATGTTACTGAAAATGCAAATCAAAACATGTGGTTTGCTATGTATTTTTGCTAATTGAACGTTTACTACTACTATTATGATGATGATGATGGGTGGGGCTTTTCCATTCTTTCTTCATCCATGAGTGTTTGTCAGTATCAGTAAGCCTGACAAAAGAGGAACGTCTTTAGCATCGTCTTGGGGTGTCCAGCGCCTCTCAGCCCCCGGAGGTACTGTATTAGCTCATTCGAAGCTTTCGTCGCCTGGTACCTGAAACACTTTCGAGCAGCACCGGGGCACAAATGTGGCATTCTATAGAGATCTCTTCATGTAGAGTGGACAGCAGATGTTTTGCGTTGCAACAGGCTGGATAGGTAAACAGTGGCATTTTGTCGATCAATAAGCTGAAAACGAATTCTCTGGACCACTGGAAAACAAACAGGTTTCTTCAGTAACTGATTTGTTATGCCAATAGGCGAGGGTTCAAGAATAAACCGAGCTGCCGCATTCTGTATCCGACGCAACTTTTTCAAAACACACATGATTTGTTACAAAGCAAACAAGATTGCAATAATCCAAGCAAGAGAGGATAAAAGATTTTGATAGCCCTTTCCGCTGCTTGAAACCCAGGAACTTGTGATTAGAGTACAACTTCCGAAGTTGAAGATAATATTGTCGGCACACATTATCTTTTTGAGGCTCAAAAGTCCATGTATTTCCCAAGGCAATGTTTTTCCCAATACTTCTATGGTCCTAATGCAGCAAACGTCGATCGTTTTTTATGAAGGAATTGACATCAGTTTTTATCATGGATCACTTTGAGCTTCAGACTTGCCATTTCGTCAACAATCATAGTCATTGCAATGTTGATTTCATCGAGGTTCTCGTCAAACTCAAACATAATTTCACTATCATCGGCGTAAACGTGATAGGGAATTTTCAATTCAAACAATTTTTTCTCTACTGGGGCTAGATAGAGACTAAATAGAATGGGTCCATATAAAGAAACGTGCGGTCTTTCAAGTAAAGATCTGTCGTGTCGTTAAGTTAAATTTCGAAGAACTTCAGGACCGTTTATAAAAACTTATATTTGCTTTTCAGAATGAATAACAATATCTAATTGCACAGCATCGAAGGCCGAGGACAAATGCAGTGGTAGTAGAAGCACAACTTTCTGCTGTTGAATATTTTTCTGGTTAGTCTCCAAGCAGAAAATCACCGAGGTTTCAGTTGAATGGCTTTTTCTCTACGATGATTGGTGAATAGGCAAAAGGCTATTGGCTAGAGATGGTTTTCCATTTGACCAAGGAACACTTTTTCGATAATTTTTGCCATGGTGCGAATGTGTGTCTCAGGTCTAATTTATCAGCTCACTGAATTCCTCTCTTTTTTGTAAAGAGGCGTAATCACATCATGCTCTAAATTGTTGGAAAAATGCCAATGCCCAGAGCGCAATTGAAAGCATCCTTAAAGATAACTCGAAAGGTTTTGATAAGGTGATTCAGTACAGAAGCAGGTATGTCTTGTGGCTCACTTTCGTTTGAAATTGAGCAGATTCTTTTTCCAAAATAGCAATATCATGGGCCAAAAACTCAGTGCACAAAACGCGGGGTGTATCTCCAATAGGAGGTATGGAACTGTCAGAACTTTCTCATATTACAGCTACTTTTGTGGACAGGGAGTTAAACTTGTAGTCTAACTTAGACGCGTCTTTATGTTCAAGTAACGTCAAAGTACGTTTTTTTTAAAAAAGACTCAATTGTCTGGAAACAAATTTTCCTAGAATGATTTTGGAGTCTCTTCGAAAGGTAATCACTTCGCTTTCTGGGCAGGAGTTTTCCGTAAAAAAATGAATGTGACTCAAAGCGTACTTCATTTTCTGTACTGGCATTTTTGCGTAACTTCCAAGCCTGCGCCTCAATCTCTTGGCGGACACGCATTCATTGTCAAAGTGTTTGGGGCAATTCGCGTGTACTTCAAATGACTTGAAAGGAACGAGAGTCTTTCTATGGTGTTCCAAAACTTTGTTTAAGGTGGAAAAAAGAGTGTACTAATGTTGCTTCGTCTTCACCCAACATGATGCCAGATTTTTCTTTCTAATTCTTCTTCGTATAGATAAGAAAATTTGGAAAATTCTCCAATTTCCAGCTGTGTTCTTCTTTGAAGTCTTTTTTGTGCAGGGTAAAGCTAGCAGACAAAATAAATACTTAATGCATAATTATCAGACGGCATATTTTTCTCAATGTTTAATCCCGACATTTTTTTCATAGGATAAATTTAGACCTAAAACACTGCCTTTTTTAGTGGCTGAGTCGTCAACAAAGCTGAGCAAATAGTTCATTGACCAAGGATAGCAATTTTATACTATTTGGATTCTCTTGTTCAATGGTATGTGGAAATCTTCCATAACATTACACTTCTCATAGTTAAGGCCAGTCAACGTTAATAAATCTGATAATTCGTCAACAAAACAAATAATCGAACCAGTGTGTGTGGTCTGTAAATAACAATAAAGAGATGCAATTTCCGACCCAGATTAACTTCAACACATGAATACTCCCGAACATAGGAAATTTGTTCAGAAACGACAACTTTGAGACTGTCTTGAAGAAGAGAGAAATCCCACCACCCCGAGGCTCTCTCCGCTTTGTTGACAGCTTCATATATAGAACCAGCTACTAAATCTATACAACATTGGGTGAAGTCAGTGAGCCAGGTTTTTGTAACTGCAAATCGTGTAAAGGGGTAGGAATCTGAATATACTCTTGCTTTGATGCAGATTGACCTTGCATTCCACAAGCGGCATACATACTTCTGCTTTTGTAGCCACGTTTGTTCTGACGTTGACGTTGTTTTAAGTGTCTGTAGCCAGCAATGAGCTACCTCATTCAGGAAATATTGGCGGAGGATAACATTCTTAGGCCAGTTTTCACTTCGTTCAACTGCTTCCAATTTTTCTTCAGGGAGAACAATGTGGAATAATTGTGATTTGTTACGCCTTGGTAATTCACGGAAGCGATTGGTTAGAAAGTTTGATAATTACTGTAGATCATCATGATATCAGTAGTGACAGTTTCCGAAACAACGGCTGATGAAATGTTGCCGTCGAGGCGTAACTTTGGCTTCGGTTTTACACTTCGGAGTTTGCATCTAGCTTTTTAACTTGGACAACCATGACTTCATTCACCGACCGTTTTCTTTTCGTTGAGTTATCGCCGCGTAAGGAGGTAGTGCCATATTTGCGTTTACTGTTGTTCATGGTGACCAATTGTTTAGCCGGGTTAACAGGAAATGTTTTCGAGGTGTTGAATTTCTTCATGATATGAGGTTGATGAGTCAATCTCAGTATTTACAGTAAAGACTTTGTCTAGTTTTGGTTTAATAAGTTGCTTCAGGTCCGCTAAGTCAGTTTCAATTTTGTCAATCTTATTCAGTTTGGCCTTCAAGTTTGAAAGTATATCAACAATACTTAGTTTCGAGCAGTTGGGGCACATCCACCTAACGCTTCACATTCCGGTTAAAAGTCGAAGGTCTCACATTTCGTACAGAGTCGAGCAGATGCCTACAGGAAAAAGGTAGTTGAGTTCCCATCCAGCAAATCTTGACACAACAGGCAGGCTTCACTGGGATGACCACGGCCGGTCCCCATCATCATATTCAAAGCTATTTAATGAGTGTGTTTCTCAAATTTTTATCTTCATCTATTTAAAAATAGTCGAAGCTATATCTTATTCGTCAGCCATCTGATCACAGTTTGAAGGCTCAAAAGAGTGACTTAATGCTGACATTAATTGAAAGCTATTAATGAGTGTATGTTTCGCAATCTTCGTTTTCATCTATTCAAAAATTGTCAAAGGTATGTATTCTTCAGTCATTTGATCACAGTTTAAAAACAGTGAAATATAATGCTCTTTTAAGTAATTAACTCTGACCTGCAATTGAGTTTCTGTGCGGTACGCCATTTCTTACCCCATTCGATGGGACTGCTAGGCCTGTTGTTCAAAAGTTCGTTGACTTATCTCACTCAATAACTGACTTGAGCTGACTTCGAATATAAATTCAAATTTTTGACTGAGACTAATTGGAATTTAATTGGGTGTACCTAAACTCTGAAAAAAATTGTGCTGCTTTACTTAAGGGTTCTGAGTTGAAATACATTGACGGTTAAAATTAAGTTAGCAACATATAGTTTTGGTCCTCTACTTTAATGCTCTAGCCCACCTATGAAATTCAATTAGTATGCATTGGTAACACACCAGATACATCAATGTTAAATTGACCAGATACACCAATATTTAGTTGAATGTTATTTTGAATTGAAACGGGTAAACTTGATGTATAATGAACGGCAAAAATAAGTTGTTTTAACTTAATTTTGCCGTGCAGTATACATGAAGTTCGCCCATTTAAATTCAAAATAACATTCAACTAAATATTGGTGTATCGTCAACTTAACATTGATGTATCTGGTGTGTTAATAATGCATATTAATTGAATGTTCTAAAAATGTAATATTTGAGGCAAAATTACTTAAACTTGAAATCACATTTTGAAAGCATATTTTACACCATTTATCCCCTACACTAGTACTCTGGCCTAACTATGAAATTCACTTAAAGGCAACGTTCCTTTATCAGAAATCCCAATGTAAAGCTGATGAACTCCATCCAAGTTTCATAGTGAAAAGAAAATTGTCACAAGATGTGATTTGTTTTCAAGTTCTTTCAATTATGGCAAAGTTTGCACACTATTTGAACATTTGAGAGAGAAAAGATGTGCAAAAATTTAGATCTTGTGACAAATTTGTGTTTACTGTTAATATTGGATGAAGCTCAGCAACTTCACATGGGTGTTTCTGGCGAGTGAACGTTGCGTTTTATCGGAATTTCACGGGTAGGCGAGAGTACTAGTCTAGGGGATCAATGGTGTAAAAATTGTTTTCAAAATGTGAGTTAGGAATAATTTTGCTTCATAATTGGAGTTTACTTCGTGAAAATGGGGGGGGGGGGGTGGTAAATTACTCTTGTCGTTCAGTATATTTGCATTGGCGGTAAATTTATAGAGAAAAAAACGCGAACAAATTGTGATTTCGCGTTAACTTTTTTCTTGCAAAGTTTTAATTGGAAGTTCGCCAGGTTCACATCGGTGTTTCAAGTAATGGTTACGTGACTCTGCTTGAAGTCGCTGAGAATTTCTGGCCTTTATCGAGGAGAACCGCGAAGCGGTTAGAGATATTAAGTCGGAGTTTCGGAAGTGACTTCTACAGATTCACGTAACGATGCTTAAAACACGAAACGCGCGTTTTAAAATGACGAAAGTCAACGAAAGTCTATTTCTGCCTAAATAGGATCTGGCATTTAAATTTCTGACACCAGACTGTCGGCATTTTAAAATGTGCTCGTGAGTGTTATAAGTAGAGTACTATTACGTATGATGTTATTTACATATGTAGTCTGGAGCACTAGTGTAGGGTATGAATTTTGTAGAAATTGTTTTCGAAATTGGATCGCAAGTTGCAGTAATGTTGCGTAAAAAGTTCAAATTTTACTTCGTTATCTTCGACGTTCAGTTTATATCCAGAGTTCAGTATATATATGTTGAGAGTTCAAAGTTAGAAATACTTTTACGAACATCAATTTTGTTCTGGGCTGAAAGGATTTTCTGTTTCATTCTGTTTCATTAGCAGGCCTGTTGCGCGGCTATTATCTGTCGGTTATATTCTTTTTGTTGATGAAATGTAATGTAACCTTAAATCTTTTGAAATTGGCAGTGATAAATTTAGAATTTTACGATGGGGCCAGTATCTACGCATTTTAAATAGAATAAACCACACCACCTTTTGGTCTGTACTCTTATCAAACAAATCGATTGTGCAAATGATCACGCATCATTTATTACTATAAACCATCATAGTGAGCTACTTATGTTTAGATGAACCTTGAATTTAGCACGATGAGTGTCCTGCGTATTGCAAATTGACGCAACAGACCCTAATATAGTGAGATAATTGTTCGCCTGGGTCTTGCTCTGGTTGCTGTTCTAAAGAATGCCCCCTCATAATTCTGACAGTCACGGTGCATATGGCGTTTCATCATCAAAAGAGCAACCAGGCAGCCTTCATATTCAGTCAGATTTCGGTGGTAACTGGAGCGAAAGTGAGGTTAGCGTCGAGCCTAAGTTGCTGAAACTTTTTGAAACATTTTTTTGAAAACAGAAGAAATTTGGTTTTATGAATCAATATTCGAAGTCAAAGTTAAGGTGCGTTTGAAATTGACATGCAAATCTTTGTTAGATCTGCAATATTTGTGAAATTTTGTAGAAAAGCAGTCGTTTTCAAGTAGAATTAGTCGGAAATTCAGAATAGAAAATGTAAATTGTGAATCGGTTAATATTCAGAAAATGAGTTTAAATTAGTTTTTGTCTACAAAAGATCATAACAGTTTAATGATGACGGAAAATTTCTCGTGCTGCAAGTAATGAATATTTTATAAGAAATATTATGTTGCGTCGTTCTTATTCTCGTTGTGAAATGTGTACCATTCTTACATCATTTATTTCCTTCCTTCCAGCCCCTTGCTTTTTCATGTGGATTTTAACCTGTGAACAAAATCATGCAAATTTTGAGTAGGTTAACTCAGATGGGAACACATGGAGCCCTTTATCTACGCCCGCGGCAGAGAAACCTCCCGGATGTTCAGACAGGTATCTAAGCAGAATGGGCTCTGCTGCTCCTGATGAATTGGACATGGGCATCGGCGAAGGTACAAGATCCCTCATATCTGTAATGGATGAAATATTTAGTGTAGCTCTGAGGATTTATTTTCATGAAGTCGTTGATCTGTTATTTAAAAATAAGCTTTGAAAAAGAATCAATTTTTTGTGTATCTCTTATTCAATGTAAACATATTTTCTAAATTTAAATTTCGGACTCATGAATATTACCTACTTTAAGTCGGGTCTGCTATAACCTTTCCTTTTTTGAAGCTTAAAAACTGGACAATTGATCCACCGTTGCAGTCAAAATGCTAACAAGAAACCGCTGAGATCATGCTTTTGTGTTCAGATGTAGAAACCGCCATTACACTGCGATCGCCGAACGAACCCCCGCCTTCAGTATGGTCTCAGCTGCTAGGGTCTCTATTTGCATTTATGAGTGTAGCTGCAGTCAGTGCCAACACCCTTGTCATCAAACTCAACCCAGAAATTACTGTCGCATGGTTCCTATTATGGCAGGGTAAGCACTGTGACAATCTGATATTCTGCTAACGAAATTAGCATCTAACAACTTCAGAGCTCAGAGGAGTTGAACCAACGAATTCAGGGGTGCAATCAAAAGTGCTATCGTTAAACCAAAAGCTACGCTGAAAGATGTAACTCTATGGGAAAACCTGCAAAACTTCGTACCAAACAATCACGTACAACTGAAGATTTTGTAAACAAGTCAAAAAACAAATAAGTCAACCTTTTAGTCTCAAATCATATCTCTAGCAACGATTCATTATGCATTTGCTTCCCTAACATCCAGTAGGTGGTTTGTATAGTCTTCATACAAGTTTTTCACGAAATATGCATCAATTTTCAAATTTTTAGCAACTTCTAAATTTTCCGGAAAAAGCTTTAATCTCGACTTCAAAATCGCCCATAAATTGTCATTCAATACAATTCTGGAATATATGCTGACCAAGATTATACTTTCACTCCCTTTCTTGGAAGAAATTGCCCACAATCATTTAGTTATGCACAATAGCATAATCTTGTCGGAAGATAAGCTCACGAAAGTTAGTTTTTCGTGGTAATTTCCCATAATTTCCAAAGACAATGAAGAACTTATATTTTGGACACCTAAAACGCAATTTCTGTCCATCCGATTCTTTTGTATCCTAAAACTTAAGTGATTGCGTGTCCGAACTCATTTTTATTTTGTTTTGTCAAGATATCTATATATTAATTCAACGTCGACAGAGAGCCACTGAAAACCATGTCTAAGGGCCTATCTGAACATGTTTTAACGGCCCTGAAACATGGTTTTCTGAGAAAGCAACTGACAACAGTCGGGTTTGAACCTGGGTCTAGGGGCTGAGAAGCGGAAGCGCAATGAGTTGAGCTAAGGAGCAGGTGAGGCGCGTATTTTATCGGGAGTTTTGTCTTTTTTTTTCCATTTCGCTCCTTTTTGCACACATTTTTTTGCTCCATGTCTTTCTTCCTGTGACTATATATCTATTTCTATATATTAAACGTAATGCGAAAACCTATACCACCGTGTTTAAGCTTTTAATCTTCAGATGTTTTAAGGCCTCTTAAAGATGCAGCAAAGCGTCTTGTATGCATTTTAAGGTCAATGGCTGAAAAGCTGCTGTTGCCAAAAGAGTCAACGACCAGAAAGCTATCTATGCCATAAAGGTCAATGACTGAATAGGCGTGGATGCAAATATAGGTCATTGACCGAAAAGCTGCCAATGACCGAAAAGCTGCGTGGGCCAAAAGGGTCAACGACCAAATAACTTCGGATGCAAAAATGGGTCAATGACTGAAAAACGCAAACGCACAATACAAAATGAATCCATTTATTACACGAAAATAGTCCATGAATGAAATGTGCTGATGCATCACTGATGTTGACAAAATAAGATTCTTTAAGTAAAGGTCAATTACTGAAATGAAATCGAAGATGGAAAATTGTTCGTATAAGATGATTTTAGTTAGCTAGGTAGTAAGGCCGCAGTGACAAGCTTTTGTGTAACGTTTTAAAATTCTCCGTATCATAGATTGATGCGTTTCTTCTAAGCGGAACTTATTACGCAAATTGTTTGCGTGACCGATTCGGTTTTTTAAATATATTGCTTCATTTTTTTCAATTTTGTTTGAACTCAGACTCATAAAAGCATTAAACAAAATTGAAAAAAATGAAGCAATATATCATTTAAAAAACCAAATCGGTCACGCAAACAATTTGCGTAATAAGTTCCGCTTAGAAGAAACGCATCAATCTATGTTACGGAGAATTTTAAAACGTTACACAAAAGCTTGTCACTGCGGCCTTACTACCCAGCTAACTAAAATCATCTTATACGGACAATTTTCCATCTTCGATTTCATTTCAGTAATTGACCTTTACTTAAAGAATCTTTTTTTGTCAACATCAGTGATGCATCAGCACATTTCATTCATGGACTATTTTCGTGTAATAAATGGATTCATTTTGTATTGTGCGTTTTTCAGTCATTGACCTATTTTTGCATCCGAAGTTATTTGGTCGTTGACCCTTTTGGCCCACGCAGCTTTTCGGTCATTGGCAGCTTTTCGGTCAATGACCTATATTTGCATCCACGCCTATTCATTCATTGACCTTTATGGCATAGATAGCTTTCTGGTCGTTGACTCTTTTGGCAACAGCAGCTTTTCGGCCATTGACCTTAAAATGCATACAAGACGCTTTGCTGCATCTTTAAGAGGCCTTAAAACATCTGAAGATTAATAGCTTTAAACAAAATTGAAAAAAGTGAAGCAAAGGATCATTTAAAAAAACCAAATCAGTCACCCGAACATCTTGCGTATTAACTTCTGATGAGAAGAATCGCATCAATCTATTTTATGGAGAATTTTAAAACGTTACACAAAGTTGTCACTGCGGCATTACTATCTAGCTAATTAAAGTAATCTTATATGGACAATTTTCTATCTTCGATATCATTTCGGTAATTAAACTTGAAGAAAACCAAAAAAGAAGAGAAAAGAGAGAGCGAAAGAGAAGAAAAGAGAGGCACAAAGGAGCAAAAAAGCTGAAAGAGAGAAAAGGAAAGAAACAAAATAGAAAAGAAATACAGAAGGAAAAACAGAGAGAAACGAAAGGGAAAAAGAGAAAGGCCGAAAAAGAAAGAGAAAAGACAGAAAAGAAAGAGAAACGAAAGAGAGAAGATCTTCCGAGAGTCAAAAGCAAAACCCGAACAAATGCTTTGCAGCCTAACCTAATTTGCGCTCAAAACTGACAACAATTGATTGTTGATTAATTTTCAGTTGTTTAAACTTCTTATGAGACTGAGATCAAACTGAAAATTAATTAACCTAAATTTTTGTTGTCAGTTTTAATTGAGCAAATGAAGTTAGACTGCGAAGAATTTGTTCGGGTTTTGCTTTTGACTCTAGGAAGATCTTTGCTCTTTCTTTTCTCGTTCTTTTCTGTCTTATTTCTTTCTTTTGTTTCTTTACTGTTCTTTTTCTTCTGCCTTTCTTTTCGTTCTTTTTCTCTTTCGTATCGCTTGCTTTCTTTCTTTCTGAAATTCTTTGTTTCTTTTCTATTTTACTTTCCTTTCCTCTCTTCTTTTTTGCTCCCTTTCGTTACTTTTCTCTTATTTTTCTTTTGTCTTTTTTCTTTTTTGCTTTTTTCTCTTTCTCTTCCGTCTCTTTTCTTTTTTGGTTTCTCGGTTTCTTTTTAATAGCCGCACAGCGATAGCTGGGGCTATTATTGGCCTTCTCTTGGTTTTTTTATTTCGTCGTCGCGATTTTTGTGCGACCATATGACGTCACAACCACTTCAAATTTGCTTTTTGTTCATTCGGTCATGCAATTTTATCTGAAGTGCGTGCGTGACGTCATTTTTCGCTCTTAGTGGAGCAATGTTTTGGTCACACTTGACTTATCTCACTCTCAAAAATGACTTCCTCACTTTGAAGTTGACTTTTTAATTTAATTCAAAGAGATAAGGTGAAATGGGAGTGTGTCACTCTAAATGAAGGTTTTTTGAGGGCAGCTTATACAGGCAGCAAAAACTTGTACAGATTTTAATCAAAATATAACATATCAGCCTTCAATGAAAAGACGATTTTTTGGTCTGTCTTTAATCTTTTTTTGAGACTGCAAAGCTACGAAGCTATTGCGGCTATTTTCTACGAAGCTATTGCGGGTAATCTGCCCGCTATGTTTCTCTTTTGATCGTCTTTTGCGTTTTCACTGTTTCATTCCTGTTGTTCCCCCCTCTCTCACTCTATCTTTTTTCTCTTCTTTTCTCTATTGTTTTTCTTTTCTGCTTTGCGTTTCTGTCTCTCTCTTTTTTCTTTTCTCTCTTTCTTTTCTCTATTTTATTTCTCTCTTTTCTGTTGTTCTTTTCCGCCTTTATCTTCTATTTTTCAGTTCTTCTGCCTTCATTTTCTCTTCTTTTTTGCACTCTTTACTTTTCCCGTCTCTTTTCTTTCTCTATCGCCTTTCTCTTTTTCTCTTTTCTCTTCTTTTGTTTTGCTTTTCTCTCTTTTTTCTCTGTCTTACTTTGCATTTTTTGGTTTCTTTTTTCTCTTTCATTGGTCCTTTTTCGTGTTTTCTTTCATTTCTCTGTTTTTCTCATCTCTCTCTCTCTCTCTCCCTGTTTTTTTTTACATCTCTTGACTTTTCTTTTTGGTCTTTCGTTTTTGCTTTTCTCTTCTCTTCCCTTTCTGTTCTTCTTTTCTGCCTTTTCTTTGTTTCTTTACTCCTGCTTTTTCGTTTTTCTTTTTGCTTTCTTTTCTGTTCTCTTTCTTCTTTTCGTTTTCTTCGGCCTTCCTTTTCTCTCCCATTTTACTCTCTCTCTCTCTCTCTCTATCCTTTTTTCTTCTCTTCTTACTTTTGGTTTCTCGATTTCTTTTTCTCTTTCATTGGTCCTTTTTGTGTTTTCTCATTTTTTTACTGTCTCTCTCTCTCTCTTCTGTATTTTTTTTACCTCTCCTTTTCTTTCTATTCTTTCTTTGCTTTTCTTTTTTCTCTTGCTTTTCGGTTTCTTTTCTCTCTCTTGTTTCTGCCTTTCTCTTCTCTTTTTTCTGTTTTTCTTTTCTGCCTTCTCTATTTTTTCTTTATATTTCTTTTCCGTCGTTCTTTTCTCTTTCTTTTCTTCACTATTTTTTTTCTGTTCTTTTTCCTATTTGTTTTGCTTTCTTTCGTTTCTTCTTTCTCTCCTTTCTCTTTCTCTTTTCTTTTCCGTGGTTTTCTCTCTTTTTTTTCTGTTTTACTTTTTTTAGTTTCTTTTTTCTCTTTCATTGGTCCTTTTTGTCTTTTCTTTCATTTCTGTTCTTCATCTCTCCTGTTTTTTTTACATCTCTTGCTTTTTCTTTTCCGTCTTTCGTTTCTGCCTTTTTCTTCTCTTTTCTCTTTTTTTTCTGTTCATCTTTTCTGCTTTTTCTATTTTAATTCTTTTCTCTCTTTTCCGTCTTTCTTTTTTCTTTCTTTTCCATTCTCTTTTCTGTTCTTTTTCTTCTGCCTACTTTTCTCCCTGTTTTTTGCTCTTTTCTTTTATCTTTCCTCTCCTTTTTTGCTTTTCTCTCTTTGATTGGTCTTTTTTGGGTTTTCTCTTTCATTTATCTGTTTTTCCTCTTGCTCTCTACTGTCTTTTCATCTCTCCCTTTCTCTCGCTTTTTTTTCGGCCGCTCTTCTGTCTTTTTCTATCCTCTTCTCTCTCTTACTTTTCTCTTTCTTTTCTGCCTTTCTTTTCTCTTTATGCTTTTCTCTTGCTCTTTTTCCGTCTTTCGGTTCTGCTTTTCTCTTCACTTTCTGATCTCTTTTTTTTCTTTTCGTCTTTTCTGCCTCTTTGTTCTCTTTCTTTTTCTTTTTTCTTTTCGCTTTCTTTTCTCTGTTCTCTTTCTCTTCTGTTCGCTTTCTTCTGCCTTCCTTTTCCTTCTTTCCTTTTGGTCTCTCTCTCTCTCTCTCTCTGTTTTTTTTTTGCTTTTCATTCTTCTTACTTTTTCTTTTTTGGTTTCTCAGATTTTTTTCTCTTTCATTGGTCCTGTTTGTTTTTTCTTTCATTTTCTTCTTGTCTCTTTCTTTCTCTCTCCTGTCTTTGTTACCTCTCCTTTTTCTATTCTCTTTTTGCTTTTCTTTTTTCTCTTGCTTTTCTTCCGTTTCTGTCTCTCATTTCTGCCTTTCTCTTCTCTGTGTTTTCTTTTTCTTCTGTTCTTCTTTTCTGCCTTTTCTATTTTTTCTTTCTCTCTCTTTTCCGTCGTTCCTTTCCCATTTTTTCTTCACTAGTCTTTCTTTTCTGTTCTTTTTCTTCCTTTTTTTGCTCTTTGTCGTATCTCTCATTCTCTTCTTTCTGTCCATTGTCTTCTTTTCTTTCTCTCTGCTTTTCTCTCTTTTCTCTCTTTTTCTGCCTTTCTTTTCTTGCTGGTTTTGCAGTTTTTTCTCTTTCAATGGTCTTTTCGGTTTTTCGGTTTTTTTAGTTTCTCTGTTTTTTCTCTTTCAGTGGTCTTTTTGTGTGTTTTCTTTCATTTCTCTGTTTTTCTCATCTCTCTCTCTCTCCCTGTTTTTTTACATCTCTTGCTTTTTCTTTTCGGTCTTTCGTTTTTGCTTTTCTCTTCTCTTCCCTTTCTGTTCTTCTTTTCTGCCCTTTCTTTGTTTCTTTACTCCTGCTTTTTCGTTTTTCTTTTCGCTTTCTTTTCTGTTCTTTTTCTTCTATTCGTTTTCTTCTGCCTTCCTTTTCTCTCTTCCATATTGCTCTCTCTCTCTCTCTATTCTTTTTTCTTCTCTTCTTACTTTTGGTTTCTCGATTTCTTTTTCTCTTTCATTGGTCCTTTTTGTGTTTTCTCTTTCATTTTTTTTACTGTCTCTCTCTCTCTCTCTTCTGTCTTTTTTTTTACCTCTCCTTTTCTTTCTATTCTTTCTTTGCTTTTCTTTTTTCTCTTGCTTTTCGGTTTCTTTTCTGTCTCTTGTTTCTGCCTTTCTCTTCTCTTTTCCTTTTTTCTGTTTTTCTTTTCTGCCTTCTCTATTTTTTCTTTATATTTCTTTTCCGTCGTTCTTTTCTCTTTCTTTTCTTCACTATTTTTTTTCTGTTCTTTTTCTTATTTGTTTTGCTTTCTTTCGTTTCTTCTTTCTCTCCTTTCTCTTTCTCTTTTCTTTTCCGTGGTTTTCTCTCTCTTTTTTTTTCTGTTTTACTTTTTTTAGTTTCTTTTTTCTCTTTCATTGGTCCTTTTTGTCTTTTCTTTCATTTCTGTTCTTCATCTCTCCTGTTTTTTTTTACATCTCTTGCTTTTTCTTTTCCGTCTTTCGTTTCTGCCTTTTTCTTCTCTTTTCTCTTTTTTCTGTTCATCTTTTCTGCTTTTTCTATTTTAATTCTTTTCTCTCTTTTCCGTCTTTCTTTTTTCTTTCTTTTCCATTCTCTTTTCTGTTCTTTTTCTTCTGCCTACTTTTCTCCCTGTTTTTTTGCTCTTTTCTCTTATCTTTCCTCTCCTTTTTTGCTTTTCTCTCTTTGATTGGTCTTTTTTGGGTTTTCTCTTTCATTTATCTGTTTTTCCTCTTGCTCTCTACTGTCTTTTCATCTCTCCCTTTCTCTCGCTTTTTTTCTCTTGCTCTTTTGCCGTCTTTCGGTTCTGCTTTTCTCTTCACCTTCTGATCTCTTTTTTTTCTTTTCGTCTTTTCTGCCTCTTTGTTCTCTTTCTTTACTCTTTCTTTTTCGTTTTTCTTTTCGCTTTCTTTTCTCTGTTCTCTTTCTCTTCTGTTCGCTTTCTTCTGCCTTCCTTTTCCTTCTTTCCTTTTGGTCTCTCTCTCTCTCTGTTTTTTTTTGCTTTTCATTCTTCTGGCTTACTTTTTCTTTTTTGGTTTCTCAGATTTTTTTCTCTTTCATTGGTCCTGTTTGTTTTTTCTTTCATTTTTTTTCTTGTCTCTTTCTTTCTCTCTCCTGTCTTTTTTACCTCTCCTTTTTCTATTCTCTTTTTGCTTTTATTTTTTCTCTTGCTTTTCTTCCTTTTCTGTCTCTCATTTCTGCCTTCCTCTTCTCTATGTTTTCTTTTTTCTTCTGTTCTTCTTTTCTGCCTTTTCTATATTTTCTTTCTCTCTCTTTTCCGTCGTTCTTTTCCCATTTTTTCTTCACTAGTCTTTCTTTTCTGTTCTTTTTCATCCTTTTTTTGCTCTTTGTCGTATCTCTCATTCTCTTCTTTCTGTCCTTTGTCTTCTTTTCTTTCTCTCTGCTTTTCTCTCTTTTCTCTCTTTTCCTGCCTTTCTTTTCTTGCTGGTTTTGCAGTTTTTTCTCTTTCAATGGTCTTTTCGGTTTTTCGGTTTTTTAGTTTCTGCTTTTTTTCTCTTTCAGTGGTCTTTTTGTGTGTTCCCTTTCATTTCTTTGTTTCTCTCACTATCTCTCCTGTGTTTTTACCTCTCCTTTTCTCTCTTTCTTCTTTGTTTGTTTTATTTTCTGTCTTTTTTTCTCTCTCTTCCTTTTCTGTCTCTTTTCTCTTTTTCTTTTCTGCTTTTTTCTGCCTTTTTTTTCTTTCTATTTTCTGTCTTTTCTTTTTCGTTTCTCTTTGGTTTCTGAAACCTTTTTGTTTTTCTGTCATCTCTTGCTTGTGTCTTCTGTCTTTCTTTTCTCGCGCTTTTCTGTTCTTTTTTAATTTTTTCTTTTTCCTTTTTTCTTTTCTCCATTAATTTTCTATTTTGTTCTTTCTTTTCTCGCTGTATTTTCTGTTCTTTCTGTTCTCTGTTTCTTCCGTTTTTTTCTCTTCCGTTTCTTTCTTTTTCTGTCTCTTTTCTGTCTTTTTTCTTCCTTTCTGTTTTTTCTCATACATATCCTTCTCATACCTCTGTGTTTCTGTCCTCTTTTGCGTTTTTTTTCCTTTGTTCTTTATCTCTTTTCTAGCTTTCTGTTCAGTGTTTTCTCTCCTTCTTTCATATCCTGTTTTTCTCTCTTGCTCTTGTATGTTTCTGTTCCCCCTTTCTTTGCTCTCTTTTTCTCTCTTTCTGGCTCTTTTATCTTTTTTCCCGCCCTTTCTTTCTTTTCTGTCTTTTCTTTCGTTCTTTTTTCCTCTCACCTTTCTGTTCTTTTTTCTCTTTTTTGTTTCTCTGTTCCGGTTCCTTTTCTCTTACCTTTCTGTCTTTCGGTCATCTCTTGCATTTTTTTCTCTCTTGCTTTTTTGTTCTTTTTCCCCTTTTTTCTCTTATTCGTTCTTTTCCAGCTTTCTTGTCAGTGTTTTCTCTGCTTCTTTCATGTCATATTTTTCTTCTTTCTCTCTCTATATTTCTGCTCTCTCTTTCTTTTTCTCTTTCTTTTTTCTGTCTTTTCTGTTTTTTTCCTGCCCTTCTTATCTATATATTCTGTCTTTTCTCTTTTTTCTCTCTTCTCTCCTTCAGTTCTTTTCTTGAATTTTTAAGCTCCTCGTCTTTGCTCCCTAAACATGCAGCTTAGCGTTTTACCTGCGTTTAGCTAAGTCACCATGTAGAAGTTCAATATCTGTGTACGTCTTCGCGCCCCTTAAATTTGCCAGATAGCAAAGCCAAAAGTAGTTAAACAAAAAACTGTTGGTGTTGGTACTTATATACTAAACCAAACCCATCGGTAGCGTAACGCGGTTGCGGAAAGAAACCCCCACTGTAAAAAAAATCCCACTTCATTTTAGATAGGAAATAAACCCCACGGAAATAAACCCCACTTAACTATTAAAGAACTGCGCATTTAACGCGTTTGGCCATGCCTCGCGGGCCATGGCCATGCCTCAGCGGCGCGTGGGACTTGATATGAAACTATCACAACCGAACAAATTATCAGAACCGAAGTTCAATTTTAAAATGGGAGTTTTTCCGTGGGGGTGTATTTCCTAGAGCCAGCGTAATATAATACACATGGCTATTGAACGAGAGGCAGGGGTTCCAGCACAATATGGTGCAAAAGAAATCTGATTCTTTTAAAACCTATTCCTTTATATGTTTTTTGTGGTGCTTTTGCAGGCCTGCTAGTCTTGTTTTAATTCTCAAAATAACTCGCACAATTCTGCCGCTGACGTTGCCTTGAATGTGTTACTTTTTCGGCATCTTTTGTATTTACTCCGTTTATTAGATTGTGACTTTAATCTGAGTTGCTTTCGTATTTCTCTTTTGAAATCAAGATCGGACATTTCGGATTGGCAACAACGTGACAAACAGTAAAAGAGCAAAGCAGTATACCTATTTTTTCTGCATAAACAGAGAAAAGAATTTTTAAGTTCAACGTTTCAAGCCTTCCTGTCCGTTGCAAACAGTAAAAGAACAAAGCCGTTCACCTATTTTTTCTGCATAAGCACAGAAAAGAATAAAATTTTGTCTTTAACTTCAATCCTTTCTTTCATTGGCTTGGCAAAAATCAAACTTGCGGAGTAAAAATCATGCTTAATCAGCAAAAATGATCCTGTACATTTGGTGCCATAGTGTATTTACGTAGATTTTATAGTTTTGATGCTGATTCCTCTAAAGTTGGTTATCACCGTTTTCGAATGAAAGCAAGTAGTAAAAATTGAAGGGGTCTGGTCTCCAGAAATTGCATTATGTGCAATTGCCTAAATTATAAGACTATAAGCGTTTTGTGTACGTAAATCTTGCATATATTTTGCTTTATTTCAAATTGATGCAAACACTGGGCCACAGAACCCCTTATCTCTTACTACTAACGCACATGCAACTTTTGAAAAACTATCTGAAATTTTTCACAGTCTATAATTGCTCTCGAAGAGAATCAATTATCTTAGAAGTGTGGGTCTGCTTACAACTGGAGAAGTATTGAGATTCTAAAAGTTTTTTTTATAGCTGATGCAATTTTGTTTTGACTTTGGCTTTTGTTTTCGAAAATTCACCTCTCGTTTACCACGTTGACTTCTGTTTTCATACATACCTTAACAGTAGCTTAGTTTGCAATATATAGTTACTAGGAACTGCTGGCAATATTCAAGGTGAAAAGGTCATTTCAAGTTTTTGATCTCATAGATGTCCCTCGTGCCTTTCCTATTAAGCTCCCCCATCCAATTTAACTCGCAAGCAACCCCCCACACCTGCCATTCCTACCTTCTAATCCCATCTAACCGCCTGCGCTCAGTCCGTTCCAACTCCTGACCTCCGCTAAACCCCTACACCTAATCCCCAACACAACTACCTACCTACCCAACCCCTGGGAACCTATATACTCCCCATTTAGTCATCATCCATTGAGTGGAAGACATTTTGTCTAAACGTAAACAAAAGAACCTACTTTACTAGAGTTTAGAGCATTTTATCGGAAGCCTGCGCTTGAGCTGAAAACACTAACTATAGTGTTAGCACATCAGAACAACCTCCGGTAAAGATAGAGTCCAAATAGTGTTTTCTCATCCAAACCCACAAAAATTTCTATATATGTTCAGCAATCTGGCGATGTAAATCAAAGCAAGGCAACAAATGACCTAGAAACGTTTAGTAAGACCACCACATTGTCGTCTGTTACTGAAGTATTACTTCAGGTGACCGAACTACTGTTGGTCATCTCTTCGTATTAAGATAGCAAGGCTCTACTTTTGAGTGATACCGCTTGCAGCAACTCTTGAGTGACGCGTAGTCTCGCAGATAGACTCTGTTTGCACGGTAGATCTCAAAAATTCACTGTCAAAGGTATGGATACTCAAGAGGTAATCGACACAATGGTAGTTGAATTGAACGCAAAACCAAAGGACCATCAAGATTTCGATCCCTTTATCATTACTCCGTTCGTGAAAGAGAAACTAAGTGGCGGCTCAGACGTCATTAATGTACCCGCAATGCAGGAGTTTTACCCGCATTTAGCTGCCATTGTTCTTGTACAATATTGCTACGAAGACATTGAGATGATACCTGGACAGGATGTGTATCATGTCATCCGACCTTTAGAGTACTTCGCTACCGACGAGAAGTGCTAATTCGTTGCCGTAAAGCCACCCATAGGTTGGGTCCTAAGTGGTCCAATAACCGTCAAGCTCGTGTTTAATCTCTACTTGCCTCAAGGTTTATATAGAACATGACAATGAGTTAAAAAAAATCGTGTTACGATATATTCGTTTGGAGAAGTCGTTTGAAGAAAACAATCAGGTCGACCAACGATCTGCAGCAGATGCATGGGCTCCCCAAAGGCCTTCAGGATACCACTGTACACAGTGGCCTCAGATACGACGTAGGAGTGTTGTGGGCAGCATACATCAACTCCCAAATAATTACTTCTCCCTTGTGCAACTCAAGTCTCTTGAAAAACGGTTGGCCAAAGATGAAGACCTTAGTGAGAATTATAATAGTCCCATCACGGAGATCTACACAAAGGTACGTAATTGAGCTTGCGGATGCTCACAAGGTGGAGAACCCGTCCGGTGAAGAGTGGTACCTGGCGAACCATCCGGTTTTAAACCCAAACTAGCCGGGGGGGGGGTAAGGTGCGTATGTTTCTCAATAGAGCACCACAATTTCACGGTGCGTCGTTGATCAAGTCCTTACTGGCCTTGATCTGCTCCAAAACCCTAGTTATGCACTTCCCCGCTTCCGGCAACAGCCATATGCCGTCTCTGCTGACATCAAGGAATCGTTTCTGCAGGTTGGAGTTTTACCATTAGACCAACCATCAATTCGTTTTTTGTACCGGGAGCACCCCACAACTAAAAATGTAGTGTATCAATACACGCGCCATATCTTTAGGCTAAAGACTTGTCCACTTGCGCTAACTATGCTCTACAAAGCACTGCGAGTGAAATAGCCTAGTTTCCACCGGCAGCAGCAAAGGCGTCCTTGAATTGAAAACTTTTACATGGCAATTTCACCTTGACGCAGGGGAATCTCTTGAAAGCGAACAATAGATCGAAGGAATTGGTATATCTTTTCCATCTAAATGAAATCAATTAGTCAAATCTGACTGATCGAATTAATGGTGCTCTGCAATCTGCTGAGCCCGAGGTTATTGCTTCATGCCAGGAGTCATCGCACGTGCTCGGGCTCACTCTAGTGGGATCACTCTAATGAGACCATAGCTCTGAGTACGGGTACCAGCTGCGCTATTACCAAGTCTATTTAATTCTAGCTTTTGTGTCGAAGGTCTTTGACCGCTTTTGTCTTGGCGCACCGTATACTGTCGGTGCTCGACTGCATTGGCATGATGAGCTCCCGCAAGACAAGGTCCTAATGTTTTTGGGTTGGAGTGAGGACTTACAGAAGCTTGAAGACACCAAAATCTCTCGAAGTAATTTTTACTGGACACTTTGATAATCTTGAATTGCGTTTGTCGACAGTTCCCAGCATCCTACGGACAACGAAAAAAAAACAGAGATAATGTTTGTATTGGAGAAATCGCGTTTGGCGCAAATGAAAGTAATGACTGTCGCAAAACTCGATTTGCAAGCAGATCTACTTGCCAATCGGCTGAAAAGCGATGTTATTCGGGCACTAACTGTAAGTGTTAACCAAGTACTCATGTGGGCAGAGACAGCACGACCGTTCTTCAGTTGATTAACTCTAATGAAACAGAAATATTTGTTGCAAACTGCGTTTGCGAAATTTTGTAGAATGGGTCAAAGGTCAACTTTTATTAACTAATCCAAGTTTGCCGTTCGTACCGAACAAAGACGTCTTGAATAACATCAAACTTGGCATCATCAAAGCAATTACTATGGAAAACACTGTATATTTGTCTTTATCTGTTGAAAACAGACAATTCCCGTTCCGTCGTTTTTTCCATTTGATAAATTTAGTTCTTATCAAAAAAAATTGCGAATTGCCGCATACGTTCGCAGACTTTCATCGAAAAATGCCGAATACCGGAACCTTGATGGTAGCATTACTGACCCTACTGAGCTTGACGAAGCCGAGCGTCATCTCCAGTACTTCGCACAAGGAGAGTACTTTGAAACCAAAAGAAAGCTTCCTCTTGAACAAAAATCGGTAAAACGGAGCAGCCGAATCGCTTAACACGACGTTCGTTTGTTCAAATTAACTTATTCAGTCCTCTGGCCGCATCAAGCAGTTAATTGAAGTTGGTTTTAACGTTAAACATTCCATCGTCTTAGATGCACGTCACCTTTTTGAAAAGTTGTTCCTTGTACACACATGTACCCTCAGGGAGTTGAATACCTAAGATGAATTATTCAGGAACCCTATACAGTAGGGAAACTAAAATCATCATTGCGCTTCATCAAAGCCCGCTCTCTAAGGTGCAGAGAATTCAAAGCTATAACTATGTGACCAATCATGTCTGACTTACCTAAAGAGAAATTTGATTACCAGTCTCCTTCCTTGACGAACACTGGCGTTGACTACTTCGGACCGTTTTATGTAGCTGTTCGTCGTACTACTGAAAAAAGGCGAGGATTCGATCTGGTCCCGTCGGGTTAGAGATTACGTACCGACGCTGAACCGGCGTTCTAAATGGGAGACGCCTGCCGAGCAACACATTAAGACCGGTGACTTGGTTTGGATAATTGAGAAAACCAACCCTTGTGGTTCTTACCCTACAGCTCGGATCACAGAACTCCGTTACGGCTCCGATAGAGTCGCAAGATCCGCCGCTCGCCCGTTCGCTCGTCCGTTTTCCCAACATCTTTCGAGCCGTAGATAAAGTAACTAAAAGAATATTAACCAATCAGATTCGAGTATTTCAAACGTTAATTGTAATTGTTCTACAACAAGAGTCTGATTGGTTGATATTCTTTTATTTACTCCGCAACAGTATGAACAGTCATTACCAGGCAACTGTTTTAGTCGATTAAAACTTAGTGATTGAAGTTTCAAGGTTATGTGCAACAATAATAATAATAATTGTGGTTTCTGCGTAATCGCAGTGGAACAGCATTAGGCCTACAGTAGCCTGTTTTCAGCTGCCCTTTTTCTTATTATTCCCCACATTTCAGACTGATCTTTTCATGAGCAGCATTGCTCTTGAATTTTCTAATAGGGACATTTGCTTACGGTTTCTGGCAACGTGCTTGATCGGATTCCTGGTAGGGTTTTCTGTTCATAGAAAAGTAGGAGGAAAGTTTTAGGCGTAAATTTTTGAGGGTAATTGTACAGGTCATTTAACATCCTTTTTCTGTTTTAGGTATCGCAATGTTCTTCATTCAGTTTTCTCTTACAATACTTACAAACTCAGATCAGAGAGCTGCCACGGTTATTCGGAACAACTGGACGGGGATTGCAGTTAAACTGGTGGTGATGTTCATTATTCTGCCAATTTTGTTTCGGATCATTCCAGAAATGCCTTTTGGGGATATTTCAGGCATCTTTTCATTTTTTTCCTTTAAAAAGCGTAAACCTAATTATGTTAGTAATCTCTCCTCTAGCTTATCATGAAGATTTTGAGAACAACAGGTGGTATTGTCATCATAACAGCTTAAAAGGTGCAATAAAGTGCGTTATTGGTACTTTATTGCGATGCAAAACGGACGATTAGCTTTTTCTTGAATTTTTGTTTGATTAAGTGCTTTCAAACAAAGTTTAAATCAATTACTGTAGTAAGGTGAGTCTTATGCAAAATTCTTCCTTGACTATTTTGACGTTGCTTATAATTTTTTGTTTCCGGACATCTTGCGTTCTGCGTGATCTGATTTTGGTCACCCTAGAGGAGAGCGAGCGAAAAGGGGGCTGAGCGAAAAGCGTCAATGTGCTTTAAAGTGAATTGAGAGATTGGTGTTTAAACAAACTTTTGGTTTTTGAGAGATTTTTTTTTTAGTTCTACCATTTAACATCCACGTTTTCTAATGGTGCTTAGATGCATTTTTGAATGCCTAAATGGATACCATTTTGAATACCCCTTTCCCCGTCCACCCTCATCCACGTGGTGTTTGGACTCTCTCTCTCTCTCTCTCTATCGTTCAGCCCTCCCAACCCTATCCCACCAACCGCTTGACCCCAATATTTATTTTTATGACCATTTTATGAGCCGTATGTTTTGGTACTCCAAACATAAACACGCAATTTCATACCAATTTTTACAATTTTTCTCATGTTTTTTGAAAATTTTTCTGATTTTTTGACTTTTTTCAGCTCTAGGTGGCACGAAACTTCCTCTGGGGTTTAATAGTAGATTACTACATAGTTTTTAGTGGTAATGAATCGATTTTCAACATTTTATCATCACGAATTTGCAATTTCAAATTTTTCAACATCTATTGTCATTATTTAAATTTTTCCAGCCCCAGGAGCCAGAAAACGTTCTATACGGTTTGATATTAGGTTTACTGAAAATTTTATTTAGGCCATTCAATGGTTTTCAACATTTCAATATCACAATTTTTTTGATAATCTTTGAAATTTTTTCAAGTTTTTTTGAAAATTTTCGACGTTCTTTAGGTTTCTCCAGCCTCAAGGACCAATAATCTCCTCTAGGGTTTGATGATAGATTAATTCATGTTTCTGGCATGAAAATAGATATTAACATTTTAATGTCACGAATTTTAGCAATGTTTTGATTGAAATTGCAATTTTCAAGTTTTCTAAAACATTTGTCTTTTGTTCAGTTTTTTTGGCCTATGCTGCCAGGCAACTTCCTTTAGGGTTTGATAACATGTTACTGCATGGTTGCTAGTCGTAAGGAAATGGTTTTCAATTATTCAATATCACAAATTCTTACAATATTTTGATGAAATTTGATTTTTTCAAATTTTCTTAAATTTATCATATTCCAAATTTTTCGATATTTTGGAGCCAGTGGAACTATTTAAGGCTTGAAACAGGGAAACTGGATAGTCTATGGAAACAATTAAAGGGTTCTTAAGATAATAATATTACTAATTTTACCAAGATTTTTTTAAATTGTGAATTGTTTATAAATTTTTTGGAATTTGTCTTTTCTGGTTGTAACGATGGTTGCTGGCCAGCAAATTTGTTTTCCAGTTTGGTAATGGGCTGCTTCACATAACTTCATTGCAATCAAACGGTTTTGAAATTTCCTGCAAAATATAGAAACGTTAAATTTTTTAATTTTCAGTTTTTTGTACGATTTGTCATATTTTTCAATAATCTACCTTTAGTGGCAAGTAGATCATTTTCAAGGCTTGTGCGTGAGTAATTGAATTTATTGAATTGTATCATATTGAATTGGCCTTCAGGTTAAAAGTTTTAGCATTGATTTTTGTTTGTTTAGTGTTTAACTGTTTTAGTTTATCAACTACTACTTTGTCTTTTCGGCTGGGATTGTTCGATTGATCTTTTGGTCAGGTGAATTCTGTTTTTCATTCAATTCTTTGGATTGTATTTCAGGACTTGTCCTGCTATGTTGTTTTAATTCGTCGTCTCCATCGATGATTCTTACGACCTGACTTCTTGGAATTGACTTCTTGGAATTGACTTCAGTGACTTCTATTGCTTTGCAGTTAAAATTTGTGTGTCTGACGTCATTTCTGCTTTTAGGTCAATTGCGTGACTTACCTCACTCACAAAAATGACTTCTTAACTCACTTATGGAACTTTAAATTTTATGAACATAAAATAGTGTGCATCTAAGTAGTGCCAAACTTATATGCCCTAGTTCTTGAGTATTAGTCTTCAGCTTTTGATTTCGAATATCAATTTTGAAAAATATCTCGTAGCGCTTTTTCCCTATAGACTGTATATGTAAAAAAAATTGACAGTCCGAATCTAACCCAAAAAGTGTAGTTGTCTAAAGGACTGGTGGTCGATCTGTCTATCTTTTTTCTGTAGTTGTTTCAATTCATGGAAGGCCACAAGCGTCTATCGCGGCTATTTTCCGGCAATCTGCCGGCTATGTTTGTTTGGTTTTATTTTTCTGCTCTGATGGTTTTCTTTGTTTGGGCGGTCATGTGCTGTTGACATCAAAGAATATTTTGTAAAAATGTTGATAGTTAGGGGTTTCATTTCATGTTAGTAGTTCGGTTTTCCATTTCTTTGGATTGTATTTCAGGACTTGTCCTGCTATGTTGTTTTAATTCGTCGTCTCCATCGATGATTCTTACGACCTGACTTCTTGGAATTGACTTCTTGGAATTGACTTCAGTGACTTCTATTGCTTTGCAGTTAAAATTTGTGTGTCTGACGTCATTTCTGCTTTTAGGTCAATTGCGTGACTTACCTCACTCACAAAAATGACTTCTTAACTCACTTATGGAACTTTAAATTTTATGAACATAAAATAGTGTGCATCTAAGTAGTGCCAAACTTATATGCCCTAGTTCTTGAGTATTAGTCTTCAGCTTTTGATTTCGAATATCAATTTTGAAAAATATCTCGTAGCGCCTTTTCCCTATAGACTGTATATGTAAAAAAAATTGACAGTCCGAATCTAACCCAAAAAGTGTAGTTGTCTAAAGGACTGGTGGTCGATCTGTCTATCTTTTTTCTGTAGTTGTTTCAATTCATGGAAGGCCACAAGCGTCTATCGCGGCTATTTTCCGGCAATCTGCCGGCTATGTTTGTTTGGTTTTATTTTTCTGCTCTGATGGTTTTCTTTGTTTGGGCGGTCATGTGCTGTTGACATCAAAGAATATTTTGTAAAAATGTTGATAGTTAGGGGTTTCATTTCATGTTAGTAGTTCGGTTTTCCATTTCTTTGGATTGTATTTCAGTAATTGTCCTGCTATGCTTAATTACTCTTAAACAAAGTTTCAATCGATTATATAGGTACCGCAGCGTTCTTACAATTTTTCAACTGAGTCCCAGCTGTTTTCAAACACGGGATACATGTGTAACAACTTGGAAGGTATCAAGTGGCTGAGCAGCTCTTGTAGAACTTTACGCCTTGCTAGTCTTTTTAAGTATGCGATTCATCGAAACATGATGAGACGTAAATTCACCGTGTCAAGGTTGATTCATAATCATAAGAGTTTGGCTCCCCAGTCTCCTCCTCAGTCCCACCAGATACTCCCATTATCGAAAGCGAAATCAGAAATCCAAGTGGGATGAACCCATAAAGACATGTTTTAGATACCCATTATTAATAGCCGCGAAGCGACAGCTGAGGCTATTATTGGCCTTCTCTTGGTTTTTTTATTTATTTCGTCGTCAAGATTTTTGTTTCGACCAAATGACGTCACAACACTCAAAATCTGTTTTTTGTTCATTCGTTCTTGCAATTTCAACTGAATTGCGTGCGTGACGTGATTTTTCACTTTTAGTGGAGCTAGTTTTTTGTTCATTCGCGTGATTAAATTTTTGGTCATACGTGACTTTGACTCACTCTCAAAAATGACCTCCTCAATCTGAAATTGACTTTTCTTTGCTTTAATTCAAAGAGATAAGGTCAAATGAGTGCTTGTCACTAATTGAAGGTTATTAAAGAGCAGCTACTAGAAACAGCAATAAATTATACAGATTCTTAATCAAAATTTAATATCTCAGCTCTTTATGAAAAGAATAAGTTTCTTTTTTGGTCTGTCTTTTTTACCTTCTTTTCGAGACTACAGATCTATGAAGCTATTGCGGCTATTTTGTGGCAATTTGCCAGCTATGTTTTGAACATTGATACCAGGTCTATAGTTCATTGGTATTGATGCTATGACCTGTATCATCTGAGTAAGGAACAGGAGCATATCTGACTACAAAATTTAATCAAAATCTCGCACTTCAAAAGTTTTTTTTTACAACAATCAATTACTTGCTTCTTTCAATCCCAATCGCGGTTATGGGAATCATTGGTGGCTATTTTCGGCATTCTGCTAAGTATGTTTGAGTTTATTGCCCTGAAGCAGACGGAACAATCGAAGTGAACCCCTGCCTGTTGTTTTATAGTTTTTTTAGCCATTAGTCCAACGTTTGTGGGTTATATTTTTTATGGCTCTCCAGTTGGTTCTTATTGATTTTGTAATATAGGTCCCAGGTGCCCATAGTTAAAATAGGTCTAGACTGGTTGAAAAATTTTGTCAATCTACTTTATGAGTTATTACTAACAGCCGTGATCGACTCAAGCTACTAATATTTAGGGAGCTATACTTTATTTAGTTTTACTATTTGTCCAAGATGTTTGTATAACACAAGTCACAATCTTCCCATTCAATTTCTGGCTTTACTGACTGACTGTTTAAACTGAACAAAATTTTTAACGATTTTACCTAATAAAGTGAGCACGCTGAAAGTCAAAAGAGCAAAATGAAAAGAAGATAAAATCATTTCTTAAGTGTACTTGTATGATAGCCTCCTTTCAACGTTTCCATTAGAGTGTTATCAATGTAGGTACTGTTTTTTTGCTGTACTTTTTACGTCGTAGGTTTTAGGATGACAGTATTGTTTTGGAAGACAAACATAAAAAAAGCTCACTGCAAATTAAAAATGAGTTTTGTAGTAGTTTTAGATATTCTGTCAAAATTGTTCTTTTCTGTCTCAATATAGTATTTAAAATTCTAAGAATTTTCGTGTTATCTGGCAGCATCGCCTTTTTTATTAGCCTCGAAGCAATAGCTGAGGCTATTGTTGGACTTCTCTTGTCGTTTTTATTGCGTCGAGGATTTTCTTCGGAGAATCGGTCGGCATAAATTTTGCTTTTTTAGTATTACGAGGTTGTTGGTTATTCAGAGCTATTCTTGAATTTTTTATAGAACTATTTCAATGGTTAAACTTTGTAAGATTAGCTGTCAATTTAGCGGTTATTTTTTGTAAGAATTGCGATTTTTAGCGGTTAATTTTTTTTCGCATGAACGTTGAAAAAAAAATTTCAACGCTTAAATTTTTTTTCACCGCATTCATCGCATTGAGCGCAAATCTTACACTTTTTAATCAAATTCACCGCAAATCTTACATCTTTTAGCAATTCTTAGCGGTGACAAATCTACCCGGGAAAATAATTTTTAAGACTTCAGTACAAAGAGCCTATAATTCTGATTTGTTTCTGCGAAACATCAGTACCTACTTAGAAAAGATGCCCGTTATTTATCCAGTGATATTGACGTGTGGACCTTCTTTACTTGTAGCTGTATTTGCCTTTGTGCTATTTGGTGAGAAATTGACGAGGTTCCAGGTCTTCCTGGTTTCCGTCAGTTCCATTGGAGTCATTTTTATTATCAGGCCACCATTCTTATTCGGATCATCTGTGAACGACGACGCGTACCCTTACAGGTAATTCATTCTTCAATCTTGTATTTTGTGGAAACGAGATTTTATCACTTCAGTTTCCTATTTTGCAGAAAAAATCTATGACTTCGGTTTCTATTATTTTCCCTCTCAGCTCAGTTCCTTAATTATTTTTTCAGCACAATAATTTATTGACGTATACAGATAATCAAATGAGACAAAATGAAGTCTTGGTGCATTATAAAGAAAGCTGGATCTTTTCCGTTTGTGCCCTCCCCCAATTACACAGCGCGTGCCAATATATAGTAAATAATCGTGAACATATGCCACGTGCGTCTGAGGGTGCAAATAATATGAACCCACTAAGCTGAGGGAGGCACAAATGGAAAAGATTCAGCAAACTATTGCTTGTATTTGAGTTGCGGAATGTATGAGAAATATGCAGAAAAGCAGTATCTTAATGCAAAGTGTATCCCAGAGTTGAAGAAGAAGAAGAAGATTTATTTATCCATCTCATACGTATTAACAATACACTAGCAAAATCAACAATATTTACAGATGGAAGGGACAAACAACGAGTCACTGTGAACTTCTTTTCAGTTTGCCCAGGCGATAGATCAAGAATTCAAGAAGTAAATTTTACACAGCGTATATAGTACAGACGGAAAATTATTAATTAACAACAAATATTACTAAATTAGCAGCAACCTGGTATAATGCTAGAATCATTGAATCAAGCTAAGCATTAATTTTAACACCTTTACTTTCTTAGTATCAAATTGGTAATTAAGGAAAGGATAAACTTAATGATTAGAGTAGATTGACTTCCTTAATCTTTTAAAACCATTTGAGTCATAAATTAAAATGCGCAACATGACCCCCAGCATAACGACATCGTCAGCATTCCTAAAACACCTAGCAACTGCATCGTCAGCATTCTTAAAACCTTTACATGCTTAGTATCCAAAGGTTAAAAGAGGAAGGGATAAACCAAAAGGTTGGTGTAATTTACCTTACTTAATCTATTATATATAAAAAAATTGAATTAAAATTTAAAACGGGCAGCACAATACCCAGATAAAAGCTCTTGAAACCACGTCACAGCAGGGGAACTAGTCTTTCGCGCCAATAAAAACAAAACATTTGGCGCTTTGGGTGAATTTGGGACCAGAAGTAAAAATCAGTGTGCCGGGAAGACATCTCTATGAGCTGCTTTGGGCCCCAGGCAGTGATCAACTACTTCGTCTCCCAAAAAAAAAGCGATCAATACTTAAGTAATTAACTGGTCAGATGCCTGTTGATCTCCGAGAAGAGCTCCTGCTAAGTCACACTACAAACTAAATACGAATTTAGACAGTTCATTGTTACAGACGAGGTACGAATTTTTGAGGTGATGACAGAAGTCCGTTACTTTCTGGACAGAATTTAGATCAAGATCAGATGGAATTATGCCTATTGTTTTTAACTTATTCTACAATTTAGAGGCCCGTAATTTTATGGAGAAACGCTCAAGTTTGTTTCGACACTTTGGTTGAGTGTAACGGCTGCTCTCCTATCAAAGTCAAGGAAAACTTTACACCGCCCAGTTCGTTTCAGCGGTTTCAAATCTGTCCGGATATTGTGTTTTTGCAGTTAACTTTTTGTGAACTGTATTATCCGCTATACTGTAGATTACCGTTGCATTACTTGTTGCTCAATTACTCCTGATAACTAATCGCTCAGCTTTGCTGTTTAACAATCTTGTTTCTCTCAAAATAACAAAATAATTCAAATTGAAACAATAAATTTTTGTTGAGTTTTTGTTAATAACTCAAGTTATAAACCGAATTTAGGAATTCCCGTTCCTACAAATTGTAGCCCTATAACTTGGCTATAACTATGCAAAGTTTCAACCTGCTGCAATTAGCAGTTGTAAAACAGTAGGTCTTACAAGTTGGAAATCTGACAATAATAATAATTTTCTAACTTTAATGTTAGCAAGTCTCTCTATTGGTTTCAGTAACACCAATGTTGAACTAGAATCGGCTTCGTTAAAGCCAGTAAGAGAAACTGACTTTATGCTTTGCACAAAGTTTCTCTTACTTAGGAACTTCGTTCCTCAGAAAGAAAATTTTGAGAATATCAAAGTTAATTCTCTTTTCACAAGTCAAAGTAAAGTTAAAACTGTACAATCACTAATATGATCTACAGAAACAAGACACGATAACAAGTAATTTACCGCTCAAGAAAGTGTGCTTCAATACGCACTGTATGTCAGTTTAATATACCCAAAATTGCAAATTTCAACTGATTTTTGGTAGTATTTCAAGCTCCTTTTATGCTGCTAGTCACGTGGATTTACATGTCAAAGTCAACTGTTGATTGGTTGTAGATAATAATGTCGACAGAATGTGAACACTTTTCCATCACGTCACTTTTTCAGTGTAAATTTGATGTCATGGGAAATTTATTTACCATGTAGAAGTTTTGTCGAATATTCTGTATCAATAACAGGTTGATTCGCAATCCAATCGCAAAGAATCTGATGCAATATTGTTGAGTCGTAGTATTGTTTTGCTGGTTGTTGAGGTAGTTCGAGTTTGCGTTATAGTTTGACTTCATGAATGACGATTGTGTACTAATAATAGTTGCTAAATATAAATGTTGAACAAAATGAACAAATCCGTTTGGCTTCGATAGAATGTAGCATTAAATTTCGCTTGTCACACTATTCTAGCTTTAAGGCTTGAAATGACCTTGAAGCGCTATTCAATTTGATTTCTGAGTTGTTAAGCTCAGCCGCAATATCGCCGGCCCTGTTTTCCATCGCGAAAACATCTTTTCCAGGTAGTACTGGGGCGAGCTTCACTATTGGTCTCTTGTACACTCCGTCGTTCGTTCGAACTATCGCTGATCGAATCACACCGTCAGATCCATCGATGGTCTGCGTAACTCGACCTAGGTTGTAATATCCACGCTTATCGCTGTCTTCGACCAACCAAACGAGATCGCCTTCTTTAAGGGTTTCGTTCGCTGTAGATCGCCATTTTTGTCGATTATTCAGAGTTGGCAGATATTCTTTCCGAAATCTGTCCCATATGAGATTTGCATAGGCTTGAGTTTGTCGAAAGAGCTTTCGATGATCGACAAATTCCTCCGCGCATGGTAGGTAGGGTAAGCAAACGTTCTTGTTGCCAAGCAAGAAGTGATTGGGGGTCAATGCTTCTAAGTCATTAACATCTGAACTGACTGGAGTCAAAGGTCTTGCGTTCAATGTCTGCTCAACAATACACATCGTTGTTGAAAGAACGTCCTCGGTAATTGATCTGTTCCCCAACACTGCATACATTGCTTTCTTGCAACTTCTCACCAACCGCTCCCATACTCCTCCAAAGTGGGGTGCTGCGGGTGGGTTGAATTTCCATCTGATTCCTCGTTGAATTAGATGTTCTTCGATCCCTTCTTTGTTCCATGCCGCAACGTATTCTGCAAATTCTCTTTCAGCTCCAACAAAGTTTGTCCCGTTGTCGCTGATGATCGTACTTGGTTTGCCTCTTCGAGCAATAAATCTCATTATTGCATTGAGACAACTATCAGTGTCCAACTTAGGTACCGCTTCTATATGCACCGCTCTCATAGTTAGACAAGTAAAGAGACAACACCATCGCTTTTCATTTCTTCGCCCAATCTTCACAATGAAAGGGCCAAAGTAGTCAACTCCAACGTTTGTAAAGGCTGTTGAAGCATCTAACCGCTCTTCGGGTAGATCTGTCATGACTGGTGCTATCGTTTGTGCTCTGCCTTTTCTGCAAGTAACACACTTGTTCTTGATTGATCTTAAGGCGTTCCGTATGCCTAGGATCCAAATCTTCTGCTGAACAATGTTTCTTACATGCTCAGTGCCCTCGTGTTGATTGTCCTTGTGCTCGTTTCGCAAGAATAATTCAACCGCATGATGTTTCCAATGTAGCAAAATTGGATGCTTTGCATTGAAATCCAATTGGCTCTTGCCTATTCTGCCTTTGGCTCGAATAAGTCCTTCTTCATCTAGGAAGGGGGAGAATTGTAGAATTTTGCTGACTTTTGGAATTTCCTTTTCAGCTTTGAGAGATTTCATCTCTTCACCAAACTGTTCTTGTTGTAGTAACTTGAAGATTGTTGCTTTTGCTTTTTCTCTTTCTTCAATGTTGACTACGAGTGTTGCAAGTTTGTCTTTGTTCAATGCTCGCTGTACGTATGCCACTGTATTTACTAGTCTGTTGAAGTTACTGAATCGTTCCCACTGGATAACAGATTTCTTCTCTTCAGCCTGTATTATGAAGACTGACGAGGGTATATTCTCTTCATCTGAGGCAAATATGAGGTTCACCTGCTGTGGCCATTCGCTTTCTGGTCGCTTCAACCAGGCCGGCCCAGTGAGCCACTCACTTCTCTTGAGTTCTTCAATGTTGATTGCTCTCGTGCCAATGTCAGCTGGGTTGTTGATACTGCTCACATGTTTCCACTGTGAAACATCAGTTGTATCTAGTATCTCAGCTACTCGATTGGCCACAAACACTTGTTGTTTGCGATGGGAACTGTGTATCCACTGCAGTACCGTAGTTGAGTCTGACCAAAAACTGCAACTATTTATCTTCATTTCATGTTCCTTGACTATCTGTTCTTTCAACCTCACTGCCATGACTGCTGCTTGCAATTCCAATCGCGGTATTGAAAGATGCCTCATCGGTGCCACTCTGCATTTTCCAATGACAAATGTTAAGTCAGCTGAGTACTCTTTTGGTTGTGAACGTAGATAGGCCACTGCACACATCGTGTCTTCAGATGCGTCAGCAAACACATGAAGTTCGGCTTTATCCCTCTCTCTGTTGAAGTACCTTCTATCGATGCTTGTTTCAGCCACTATTGGAAGTTGTTCTTTCCATCTCAGGAATTCTTCTTCTTCACTAGGTTCCACTTCGTTGTCCCAATGTTGTCCATTCTTAGTCCAGATGCCTTTCAGAAGTCTCATATGAACACTGAACGGAGCAAACAATCCGATCGGGTCGAATACTGAAGATACCAGTGACAGAATCTTCCTCTGGGTTATAGGTGCTTCAACTTCCTTGTTTGTACCTCTGCATACTTGAAGGCTATCATCAGTAACGGTCCATTGTAGTCCTAGCACTGAGGATCCCTCCGTACTGGGTCCCAATTCGACTTGCTTTGTGTTGCTGATTGACTTCAAGTCTTCTGGGATTGCTTTGGTAACTGCATCGTTGTTGCTTATCCACTTCTTCAATTCAAATCCATGTTGTGAGAGAAGAGGTTGTAGCTGATTGAAGACTTGAATTGCTTCTTCAGGGGTTTCTACCGATTTGATGAAATCGTCCATGTAGAAGTTGTTTTGTATTGCCTTGGTTGCTATTGGATACTCTTTTTCGTTGTCCAGTCCCACTCGCTTGAGAGCATAGTTCGCACAAGTTGGAGAACTCTTAGCTCCAAATACGTGACGCTGATATTCGTATATCTGAACAGGTTCGTTTGTTCTAGGACGCCATAAGAACCTCAAGCAACTTCTATCCTGTTCGGGAACTTGCACTTGTAGAAACATCGATTCGATGTCAGCTGTCAGGGCTATTGGTCCTTCACGGAATCTGAATATTGTTCCAATCAACCCATGTAGCAGATCAGGTCCTGCTAGTAGCTTATCATTTAGGCATACTTCTTTGTACTTGGATGCGGCATTGCAAACACGTCTTACTTTGCCAGGCTTGTTCGGGTTTAGCACTGGATGGTGGGGCAAATACCATTCTTTCCCGAAGGTGCCTTTCACTTCGGACTCGTCCAATATCTTTACGAATCCTTTTTCCACATCTGTATCTATTGACTGTTGATACAAATTCTTCAGGTTTGGGTCCCTTTGGAATCTTCGCTCCAGTGAGTAAAGCTGACCCAAGGCTGAGCTGTAGTTGTTCGGTAGGTTTGGCTCTGGTTCACTCCACAGCATTCCCACTTCGTACCGCTCGCCTGTGAACTCTGTCGTACTCTCTAGCATCTTTTGTGCCTGCAGTTCCTTTTTTGACTAACTGACGACGTTGATTTTGGAAGCATAGGTTTCTATGTCCCACCAGGTTTGGATATTCTCAGCCACTTTCCACATCTTCAGTGAAGGCGAAATGACAAACATTTTGTCTTCTTTTGCCCGACATGGGTCCACTGACTACCCATCCTAGCTCTGTTAGAACGGCGAAAGGTTCACTTCGTGTTCCTATCTTATAGTCCAATGGGCGTTGTAGCTCATAAGCATCTTGACCAAGGATGATGCCAACTTCCATCAAGTTGAAGCTTTTGTTGGGTAAAACACTCAAGTGGTTGAAGCTTTGCTTCAGCTTGTTGTAGTTGTAGTTTGTGTTTCCCAAGGAGATTGACGGGTGTGCAAACGCTTCGATTGAATGCACTTTTGAATGTACTCCCTTTATTTTTAGAGGGACCTTTTCTGTCTTCAGATCCTTCGTTCCGTGTATGCCAGCTATGTTGAGCGTCACATCGGTGCCTTGGGCTCGTAACTTCTCTTGCACACTTTGATCGATGAATGAAACCGTTGATCCACTATCGAGGAAAGCATATGTGTTCAGCCTGTTGCCACCGCTCTGTATTGAGACAGGAACTATCTGAAGAAAGCTAGTAACTTCGTTACTCTGGTTGATTGTTGCTGCGCTTACGTTGACCGCGTGATTGCCCTCGTCCATTTGGTTTTCTGAGTGTAGCAATCGGTTGTGCTTCTTGATGCATCCATTGATACCGCACGCGTTGACTTTACAATCTTTGATTGCATGCCCTTTGCCTAGACATCCGTAACATAAGCGTTGCTTTCTCACTGCTGCGTACCGATCATTCACACTCATGTTTCTGAATAGTGGACAGTTCCATATTTTATGAGTGCCATCAGCTAGCGGACAGTGATCACTTGGCGTTTGCTTCGTTTCTTTCACGTTGGAACTTGCACTGAAGTTCGACGTTTTCGAGAACCGTTTGTCTCTATTTGTGCTTCTTCGGTCTTCTTCTCTTCGCTCTCCCTTGAAAGCTGAAAACCCTTCGTGCACGAAAGCTATCCTAGATAGCCATTTTTCAAACATAATCAGATCAGGCCAATCTTCATCTTTATCATCAACATAGAACCACCACTTCTCTTTGAGAACTTGGGGTAGCTTATCTACTGCCATATACAGTGTCGAGCTTGATTGCAGATCACCAATCTGCTTGTACTCTTTGAGCACATTCACAAAGTTCGAAACAATAACTGAGAAACTGATCAGACCTGTTGAGTCGTGTGGTTTAACCTGACTTGCTTTGCGAAGGCTCTCCAGTTGTGCATCAATGATCACATGAGGCCTTCCAAATTTCCTCTCCAGAATATTCCATGCAGCACCATAGAATTGTCCAGAATAGCCCATTCCAGAGATTGCTGACCTTGCCTTGCCTGTCAGTAGAGTCTTCAGATGGCTCATCTTCTCTGAGTCTGGTATTGGTCGTTGATCCACTGTAGCAATGAACATACTAGACCACTCCGGCCATTCGAGAGGGTTTCCATCGAAGTTGTTCAACTTCAGCTTTGGTAGGCTACTACTACCTGAATAGCCCGTGTTGTATCGTAATAGACCAGCTCTGGGGGAAACGTCTCGGTCTTCAACACTTGAGGATCGGTCTCGTGAACTGCGATATCGTGAGAAGTGACTTTGCCTGTTCACTTCAGGGGTTACTTCGAAGCGAGTTGTTGATCGATCTGGTGTTAGAAGGTTGTCGATTCTGCTGGTCCAGTCAGAGACATCTCTTTTCTTGGGGGTCCAGTTGAAAGGCGATTTGTCTCGAGCACCAGTTGATTGGGAGCGAGCATCATCGTTCTCTAATGCTGTTCTCTTCACTTTGCGCTCTAGCTCACGCTCTTCCTCCAGCAGTTGATGCTTGGTTTCCAGTTCCTTCATTTGCATTTCCAGCTCTAGCTTCCTTCGCTCGAACCGTGCTTGTTCGAGTCGCATCTTGGTTTCGAACTCGATATCGAATTTCTTCATCCTTTCCTCTCGCCTTTGCTTTGCTGAAGATGTTTCCGAAACATTCTCCGTTTCTTGGCCACTTGGTGTTGCTCCATTTTGCACTGTTTGAGCAACTGGGTTGTCTGTTTGGTAGTTGTTGCTCTCGTTGTCGTTCACTGCTTGGGTTGCGTTGCTTTGCTCTGCATTCATTTCCGGTTGCGTGCCTTTGCTTATATATGCAAGCCAATGATAGTCCAAACTTGCTTTGCACTTCCTTGCTTCTTTCAGATGCTCTTCAACGAAATTAGCTTGATAGGGTACAAGCTTGTTTCGACGCTGCAGTTGCTTGGGTATTTCTTCCTCTAGAAGGTGAACAGTCTGTTGGTAGAGGACCTTTAGTTTGTTGGGTCGATCTGAATCTTCAATAATTTCGTAGCCAAGACTTCTTTTAGTGTTGACTTCTTCCACTAAGTCTCGGAATCTCTTGTCGTACCTGTGAGCTGTTGATTGAAGCTCTTCTCTGCTGGTTGTGCTCGAATTGCCTGGTTGCTGTTTGCTTTGCTTGTTCCTTTTAAGCGAGGTTAGTTCTTCAACGTAATTTGTGAAGTGCACTCGGAACTTTCGCTCTGCCTCACTGGCGTTGTGCTGTTGATTTGTTTGATTCTCTTTGGGGGGTGCCTTCGGCACTCTCTTCATCAGATTGGACAGCAGTTTGCCTTCCACTGTCCGGGTCGGCGGACCAAATGTAACGGCTGCTCTCCTATCAAAGTCAAGGAAAACTTTACACCGCCCAGTTCGTTTCAGCGGTTTCAAATCTGTCCGGATATTGTGTTTTTGCAGTTAACTTTTTGTGAACTGTATTATCCGCTATACTGTAGAGTACCGTTGCATTACTTGTTGCTCAATTACTCCTGATAACTAATCGCTCAGCTTTGCTGTTTAACAATCTTGTTTCTCTCAAAATAACAAAATAATTCAAATTGAAACAATAAATTTTTGTTGAGTTTTTGTTAATAACTCAAGTTATAAACCGAATTTAGGAATTCCCGTTCCTACAAATTGTAGCCCTATAACTTGGCTATAACTATGCAAAGTTTCAACCTGCTACAATTAGCAGTTGTAAAACAGTAGGTCTTACAAGTTGGAAATCTGACAATAATAATAATTTTCTAACTTTAATGTTAGCAAGTCTCTCTATTGGTTTCAGTAACACCAATGTTGAACTAGAATCGGCTTCGTTAAAGCCAGTAAGAGAAACCGACTTTATGCTTTGCACAAAGTTTCTCTTACTTAGGAACTTCGTTCCTCAGAAAGAAAATTTTGAGAATATCAAAGTTAATTCTCTTTTCACAAGTCAAAGTAAAGTTAAAACTGTACAATCACTAATATGATCTACAGAAACAAGACACGATAACAAGTAATTTACCGCTCAAGAAAGTGTGCTTCAATACGCACTGTATGTCAGTTTAATATACCCAAAATTGCAAATTTCAACTGATTTTTGGTAGTTTTTCAAGCTCCTTTTATGCTGCTAGTCACGTGGATTTACATGTCAAAGTCAACTGTTGATTGGTTGTAGATAATAATGTCGACAGAATGTGAACACTTTTCCATCACGTCACTTTTTCAGTGTAAATTTGATGTCATGGGAAATTTATTAACCATGTAGAAGTTTTGTCGAATATTCTGTATCAATAACAGGTTGATTCGCAATCCAATCGCAAAGAATCTGATGCAATATTGTTGAGTCGTAGTATTGTTTTGCTGGTTGTTGAGGTAGTTCGAGTTTGAGTTATAGTTTGACTTCATGAATGACGATTGTGTACTAATAATAGTTGCTAAATATAAATGTTGAACAAAATGAACAAATCCGTTTGGCTTCGATAGAATGTAGCATTAAATTTCGCTTGTCACACTATTCTAGCTTTAAGGCTTGAAATGACCTTGAAGCGCTATTCAATTTGATTTCTGAGTTGTTAAGCTCAGCCGCAATATTGAGCTATTAGATTTGATTTTGACAATCTTGTTGTGACTTTTGAATAGTTATAGGAAAATATGTCATTACAAAAAGATTCACTGTGGAGTCCATTCAAAGCTCTTAAAACAAATTTTAGTAACTCATAAAGGTGCAATTCGGAAACTGAAAGAATTGAGTGATTGACGAAAATATCTTCACATGTATCGCTTTTCCTTCTGAAGTAGATGAACTTCAAGATCTTTTTTTGCAAAGTGAAGATAGGTAGCAGTGATGTATAACTGCAACATGCATAAACAAGGACACCGTATTGAATAATGGGATTGATGCACGTTTTGTAGTAATCAATTAATTGAGCCCTAGGAACAAAATGTCTCAGTTTCGACACAAGACCGGACTGTTTGCTTAATTTTTCTCTTACGGATTGTATATGACTAAGGAAGGATAATTTCGAGTCAATGGTAACACACAAATATTTACATACTGGTTTATTTTCAATGAAAGCAGAGTTTAGAGAGAATCTTTGCTCCGAATCGCTTGTCTTTTTATTAGTTCGTATATTCATTTGAATTGTTTTTGATACATTCACTACTAATTTATTGGAATTTAGCCAATCGTTAACTTTTTAATATCTTCCTCGATATCCACGCAGTGTAGTCCAATTGCAGAAAGGTTTGTATCATCTGCAAAAAGTATAGCTTCTAAGTGTCTGCAAACTAGAGGCATGTCGTTTACATATATAATAAACAGTAGAGGACCTAATATTGAGCCTTCTGGAACACCGCAAACAATCTCTTCCCATCCAGATGACACATTATTTACTCGCTGTATTCGGCCTTTCAAATAAGATTTGAACCAATTAAGAGAGTTACCTCTTATTCCATAGTTTTCCAATTTACGGATGAGTAGGTTATGATCAATCGTGTCAAAAGCCTTACTAAGATCAAGAAAAAAAGTTCTTACTTCGTTTGTGGTTCTGTTGAATCTTACCTTCTCTGTGAACTCAACTAGAGCATCAACCGTGCTGTGTTTAGTCCGAAATCTGAATTGCTTACAGTATAGTAACGAAAATTTTTCTAGGTAGGAATAAACGCGCTTGTAAACAACTTTTTCATAGATTTTGCTCCACACATTTAGTAACGATATTGGTCGGTAGTTATTTTCGTCAAGTTTAGACGCGCTTTTATGCATTGGTATAACTTTTCATTTTTTCAGTTCTATCGGAAACTCACCTTTGTTCATCGACAAATTTATTAGAAAAGTCAGATACCTAGCTGTCACAGGTGCCGTCACTTTGACTAGGACATTACTTATATCGTCATCACCGCTTGAGAACTTATTTTCCAGATTATTGATTATTTCAGCAACTTCACGCTCTTTTGCTTGAAAGAGGAACATAGATTGTTGCGCTCTGGGGACCAGACATACAGATTCTCCATTGAGATGTTCACTTATCTCAGAACCAATATTGGCAAACAATTTATTAAAGACCGCAGCATTATCCCGCAATGAAGGATTTTCAACGTTATTCCTGCATGACTCGAGTATTGGTATTTTTTTGCTTTCATTTTTTTTTACCAGTGAGCTCATTTAGCATATTGTATATTTGTCGTTTATCCCTTTTAAAAGATGTGAACTTATTCTTATAGTACATGGCTTTTGTTAGTCTAAAATTCTTTTCAAATTGCAATCTGGCGTCTTTGAATTTTTCTTTAGCACTAAAATTCGACTTATCTTTCATCCAGTCTTCATGTGCTTTGTTCCTTTTCGTCCTTAAATTTTTAAGTTTTTCATTGAACCAATTGGGCAGGTTTTTGTATTTATTTGTTGATTGTGTCAATGGCGCGTAAACATTTACAACCGACAAGAAAGCCTTATTGAAGACATCAAAAGCTATAGACGCATCAGGGGCTAAAACTATATCCGTTTCTACCTTGGATAATTCCGTTTTCAAGTCAACCTGAAAAATCTCCCTCAGCTTTTTATTTTTCAGAAATCTCGTATCTCTAAAACTGACAAGGTCTGCAGTTTTTTCACCATAAATTTTCCATTTTAAAATAATCGGGTAGTGGTCAGAAAAACTTTGTAGCTCCAGTACATCCCAATTTGGTTGTTTGACATTATGATAAATGAAATGATCAAGACAGGTGGATGAGTCTCCCACAACACGTGTTGGTCTTTCTGGAGCTAGTTCGAATCCGTTTGCGGTTATTAGATTTTTGTAATCTCTGGTCAACTGGTTATTTTCCAGCGTATTTATGTTTGTCATCACATATAACCGTTGGACATGCAGAGTAGCACTGTGTTTCAAGGAACTTTTCGAGTTTAGATAAAACGTCTTTCTTATTGGCTCTAGGTTTATTATAAATAACAATCAGATTAACTTTTCTGTTATGTATTCTAATTTCAGCAAAAATTGACTCTTCGAATGGACTTTCACAAACTTTGACTAAATTACAAGAGTTTCTTAGTTGAATCATGACAACTCCACCTTTAACCGTTTTTCTATTTTTAACCGCTATCTGAGTATAACCATTTATCGAGTAACTATTTATGTTGTCATCATTTGACAACCAGGTTTCACTTAGACATAGGATATCAGGCTGAGCATCCAAACTAAAAACAAGTGATTCTAGTTCCGCATAGTGTTTCCTACTGGATCTCACGTTCAAATGAAGAATTGTTGCATCAAACTGCTCATCCACATCTACAAAATTTACAATTTGTTTATTTAGTTTGTCATAGTCAGAACCCAACATCGATCGGAAAGGGCTGGTTCATTTGACTTTGGTTATTGGCTTGCCGTCCCGAAAAAGGCATTCTTTTGAAACAACGCATTACATCTTCAATGTTGTAACTGAGATCTACACCCCCTTCGTATAGTCCGTTTATTTTATATACAAGGCCATCTGGTTTCCATTCGTAAAAAATTGCACCCTCTCTGGTCCAAGTTGCGTTGATTCGAATATCACTTCGCATCAAATTGACAAAAGCCAATCGTTCTCTGCTAATATCTTAGTAGATTTTGGCACTCAGGTTGGATGGAATGATCTTCTTTTTTTTGAGCATAGCAATTTTAGTTGACCTACGAATAAATTTAACAATGACGGGCTTGATATGACCTTTCGATGGCAATCTATGTGCTATTGAAATATCTGTTTCCTCCAACTTGACTCCGATTTCAGATGCTAAGTTGACCACCGCTTTGCTGGTCTCCTCGTATGTTTCCTTCCCTGCGGATTGCTCTGGTAGCCCGAGTATCTTAATGTTGTCTCGTCGGTTATACGTTTGGAGGAACTCTGTCTCAGATAGTGCTTTTAGTTCTATTTTCCGTTGCTCAAAGTTGCTGTGATCTTCTAGCTCTGCTCTGAGGGTTTTGAACTTATCTTCGACAATTGCATTGATGGTTTCACTTAATTCTTTTTTCAATTTTTGGACAATGGTCGGTATCAGGTCTTCTAATGCTTTCTGGATGCCAGCTTCTATTGAACTATTTACACGGTTTTCATTCGACAGTTCTTCGGGACTCAGGGACGCACGGGAGCGTTTGTTGTTTCCTTTAATAAGAGGTGTCTGGCCTCTAAACTTTAGCTGGGGGAACTCAGTATTATCACATTCTTCTGTAATGGTAAAACACTCCTCTGAATTGTCAACTGTCTCATTATTTTCTTGCATTTTTGACTGCGTGAAGGACTATTGATATGAAGATGCGCAGATAATGGCTACAGTGCTACAGTATATAAAGATTAATGACAAAATGCTATAAAGTAATATGAAATAAATTAAAGTGGAATCCTCTTTGCAAACAAACTCCTAGATCGCTCCAATTAAAGAAAAACTCAAAAGCTACCGGGAAGACTGCTTACAAAAAGGTAAAGGAAAAAGCACCTTGAATGCACAAACAATATACAACACTTGCAACTGACACTTTATTTACAGATCATCTGCCTTTTCTGATTGGTCCCGCGGTTGCTGAGCCAGTTTTCGTAACTTCTGTTTCTGTTAGTTGTGCTAATATTTTTGCTGCAATGGTGAAATGTGATGTGTTGAGTGTAGCTAGAAAAGTGCTAAATAATGTTCTGATTAATGAAAATATACTCATGGCTTTGATTATTCAGAGCCTATAATCGAACGTTGAGCACATTTTAAATTGCTCTCAAACAAATTTAGTAGCAATTATATTAGTCCTTAGGTTTTTTAATGCGATTTTTCGAGAAACCAATTTTTTGTCTGACCCATTTGACTGTTCGACCTTAAAAAGGGGACAAATAGGTAACGCTTGGAGTGTATTAAGTTCTCGCTGATTCTTACGCCTGTGAAGGGCGGTTTTTAATCTTTAAGGTTTGACCCTCCTCAATCACTGCACCTACTCCCCACTCAACCTCTACTCCCACTCACCTGACACAATTCGCCTCACGTTAGTCTGTTGTAGAACAGAATATTTCAATATGCCTCTCATGATGATTTTTCTTTTGAGATTAAATGGTTTTCCAAAATATCGAGATCTTGGTTGCCGACAAATATCTCAAATAACAATTGACGAAAAAGCTATTTTCAATGGGAAACTTTAAGTTTGAATCTTTCGAAGAACTGTTTTAAGAGATTGCGTTGTGACATGTCATCTTTTCCCATTGAAATCTAAAAATGGAACGTAAAATAACTATAAACATGTTACAATTTGTCAAGACGTCTGTGAATGCAAAATTGAATAATAAAAATAGCAGATGGCTCATAGCTCTGAGAACAAAATAAGTTTTGTGTAGCATAATGAAGTTTCAGAGTTTCATTTTCTACTTCCACTTTTGAGTGTGATTTGCTGCGCGAAGTTAGCTATTAGATAACGCAGGTGATTCGCTCAGCGAATAACTCTAGATCATTACTAGCTTAATTAGTGTGATTTTGCTTATCAAATTGCTAGGTTAAGGAGAGTCAACTGAATAATGTATTGCGAATGAAAGGAATGAAATTACAGTTTTATACAGAATTGATCAGCAATTTTATCATTAACATAGAACAAGACAGAGTTGAACAAATTGAGTAAAAGTGTATATTACGGCAGACAGAATATGTGACCAGACAGTGAGTTATATCCGAATTCTGATGAAATTATCAACGATAAAATGAAAACATACGAACTTCAGAATTTGAACTAAATAAAAAATGAGATTAAAAAAGATAAGCCCCGCGAAACAATAAATAAATATTAACAATCATAACCATGTATCACAGTACCCCCGTAACGAAAATAAACAAATTTACTGTTGTTTATAGGTTATATCAGAAAATTAATAACATGTCTGATTATCATAACTAATATAAGTGTTTTAAGAAGTTTCAATGTTTGTATTCACTATCTGACTCAGACATCCTCTCTGCCTCTGACGGTCTTTTTTTGTCTCTTCACAATTTGGAGAGACGTGAAATTGTACTGGGTAGGGCAGATTTGGAGAATTAGAGCCAATTTGAAGAATTGTCTCCGGGCCTACTGGAATTGTCTCCGGGCCTACTGGAATTGTCTCCGGGCCTACTGGAATTGTCTCCGGGCCTACTGGAATTGTCTCCGGGCCTACTGGAATTGTCTCCGGGCCTACTGGAATTGTCTCCGGGCCTACTGGAATTGTCTCCGGGCCTACTGGAATTGTCTCCGGGCCTACTGGAATTGTCTCCGGGCCTACTGGAATTGTCTCCGGGCCTACTGGAATTGTCTCCGGGCCTACTGGAATTGTCTCCGGGCCTACTGGAATTGTCTCCGGGCCTACTGGAATTGTCTCCGGGCCTACTGGAATTGTCTCCGGGTCTACTGGAATTGTCTCCGGGCCTACTGGAATTGTCTCCGGGCCTACTGGAATTGTCTCCGGGCCTACTGGAATTGTCTCCGGGCCTACTGGAATTGTCTCCGGGCCTACTGGAATTGTCTCCGGGCCTACTGGAATTGTCTTCGGGCCTACTGGAATTGTCTCCGGGCCTACTGGAATTGTCTCCGGGCCTACTGGAATTGTCTCCGGGCCTACTGGAATTGTCTCCGGGCCTACTGGAATTGTCTCCGGGCCTACTGGAATTGTCTCCGGGCCTACTGGAATTGTCTCCGGGCCTACTGGAATTGTCTCCGGGCCTACTGGAATTGTCTCCGGGCCTACCGGAATTGTCTCCGGGCCTACTGGAATTGTCTCCGGGCCTACTGGAATTGTCTCCGGGCCTACTGGAATTGTCTCCGGGCCTACTGGAATTGTCTCCGGGCCTACTGGAATTGTCTCCGGGCCTACTGGAATTGTCTCCGGGCCTACTGGAATTGTCTCCGGGCCTACTGGAATTGTCTCCGGGCCTACTGGAATTGTCTCCGGGCCTACTGGAATTGTCTCCGGGCCTACTGGAATTGTCTCCGGGCCTACTGGAATTGTCTCCGGGCCTACTGGAATTGTCTCCGGGCCTACTGGAATTGTCTCCGGGCCTACTGGAATTGTCTCCGGGCCTACTGGAATTGTCTCCGGGCCTACTGGAATTGTCTCCGGGCCTACTGGAATTGTCTCCGGGCCTACTGGAATTGTCTCCGGGCCTACTGGAATTGTCTCCGGGCCTACTGGAATTGTCTCCGGGCCTACTGGAATTGTCTCCGGGCCTACTGGAATTGTCTCCGGGCCTACTGGAATTGTCTCCGGGCCTACTGGAATTGTCTCCGGGCCTACTGGAATTGTCTCCGGGCCTACTGGAATTGTCTCCGGGCCTACTGGAATTGTCTCCGGGCCTACTGGAATTGTCTCCGGGCCTACTGGAATTGTCTCCGGGCCTACTGGAATTGTCTCCGGGCCTACTGGAATTGTCTCCGGGCCTACTGGAATTGTCTCCGGGCCTACTGGAATTGTCTCCGGGCCTACTGGAATTGTCTCCGGGCCTACTGGAATTGTCTCCGGGCCTACTGGAATTGTCTCCGGGCCTACTGGAATTGTCTCCGGGCCTACTGGAATTGTCTCCGGGCCTACTGGAATTGTCTCCGGGCCTACTGGAATTGTCTCCGGGCCTACTGGAATTGTCTCCGGGCCTACTGGAATTGTCTCCGGGCCTACTGGAATTGTCTCCGGGCCTACTGGAATTGTCTCCGGGCCAACTGGAATTGTCTCCGGGCCTACTGGAATTGTCTCCGGGCCTACTGGAATTGTCTCCGGGCCTACTGGAATTGTCTCCGGGCCTACTGGAATTGTCTCCGGGCCTACTGGAATTGTCTCCGGGCCTACTGGAATTGTCTCCGGGCCTACTGGAATTGTCTCCGGGCCTACTGGAATTGTCTCCGGGCCTACTGGAATTGTCTCCGGGCCTACTGGAATTGTCTCCGGGCCTACTGGAATTGTCTCCGGGCCTACTGGAATTGTCTCCGGGCCTACTGGAATTGTCTCCGGGCCTACTGGAATTGTCTCCGGGCCTACTGGAATTGTCTCCGGGCCTACTGGAATTGTCTCCGGGCCTACTGGAATTGTCTCCGGGCCTACTGGAATTGTCTCCGGGCCTACTGGAATTGTCTCCGGGCCTACTGGAATTGTCTCCGGGCCTACTGGAATTGTCTCCGGGCCTACTGGAATTGTCTCCGGGCCTACTGGAATTGTCTCCGGGCCTACTGGAATTGTCTCCGGGCCTACTGGAATTGTCTCCGGGCCTACGTGCACTTTCCTGCATCGTACAAATGTCTTTGCTTGCGCGTTGATTCTGTTAGATAAATTGGCGGCGTTTGTGCTTCGCGGGCGAGTCCTTTGATGACGTTGTGGGAAAACATGTTTGAGTGGATGCGCCAGATTCATCTGATTCCGTTATTAGAGGAGAAGTACGCTGTCTTTTGCTTGCGCTATGAGTTTTCACTGGTATAGTTGATTGTCTGAATTGGTGAATCAATATTTGGCATCGATTCTTCTCTACTGATTTATTCAGAACTTTAGAGTCCAGCGCTATTTTTAGCATTTTTTTGACCAAGTCTACTTATTAGTGCTCGAAATTGAGCCGAAATTTTCTTTTTTAATGGACATTGATGGTTGACGCATTTGACTTAACTTTCTGGGTAAATATGTTGTGTAATTTTGATACCTAATTGATCAAATAGGTCGAGACCAAGGAGGTTTAAATCCATCTGCCACAACAATTAATTTTGCGCGTTTTTGCAAAAGTTGTTTTTTTAAATTAATTATAGTTGATCGGTGTTTTCAGTGCCTAACCTGTCAACTGTATCGTTTGAAAATTGATTTTTAGCTCTAATGGTTTTTTCTCATCATTTTGGCTCTTCACCATTATATGTTATTTGTTCTTCAAGTGAGAATTGTACAGTATTTGTTGTTCATTTTGATTACCGAACATCCACTTCCCGAATTGAGAAGCAAATTACACTTGAGTATTGCCGATAAGAATGTTCAATTTTTGCTATGCAATTTCACCGAGATCAGAAACTTCAATCATTGCTACATCAGATGGATCATAGTGAGAGTGATATTCTTCATTGTAATTAGTGTAATGAACTTTATGTTCTTCAGTATTTGATGCATGTTCTAAATTGTTGAATCTAGTGTTTTGGGATGTATTTTTTTTGTTTAATATTTTCAGAAGATTTAAAATTGTCTTTTGCGAAGAGATTGAGAAGACCACAATGATTACATTTCTTATCTACTAGAATGTATGATTGTGATTTGTTGACCAAATTTTACCAGTTTTTACAATAACCAATTGCTTCGCGATTGAAATCAATTCAGGGTCTCTTTTGTTGGTTGGATTTCTCTCTGCGAAATCGACTTTAATACTTGATTGTGTTGACACTGCTAGACTTGTTTGTCGAAATCCGTTGTTGAGTTTCTTGTCGCATTTCCATGTTACAGTTCCTTGTTTTGCGATGCTCAAGCTCTTTCTGGATCTACTCTGTCGCGTAGCAGTTCTCTATGTGTATCGTTATCTATCATGCTTATGAAATTTCTCTGACCATGTCCTCACAATTTTCAAATTTACAGTTTTTATTGAGCTCTTTGAGGGCATTATAAAATTACTCTAGCGTTCCACCTGTCTTTTTACTGCGAGAACATGAGGAAGTGATCGAAAGTTAAGTTTCGAGGACGAATGAAAGCAAGTTCAATCATGCTCCAGAGTTTTTGTGTTGACAAGTCTTAAGATTTCGTTGTGGAGAATTTTTTGAGAGGTATCTCGACTTTTTGTACCTATACTAAGTTATAATAACTAAACACATTTTTGATCACATATAGTCCGCGGACGTTCTCCACACTGAGTCTCTGCTTTAGTTATTTTCTGACATTTAAGATCCCATTGCAGTTTCAATTAGCTATTACGTATTTGTCTGTCTGTGTCTACCCTCTCTGTGTGCTCCTCTGCGTTTCCAATCTGTTCCTCGTATTTAGGCTCTGGTGGATGATTTACTTTTTTGGTTTGGGTGCTAGAAGGATGTTTAATGTTATAATCTCTGGGAATAATATAGCCCACTTTAATTGGATAGGCCGTTTCTCACATCTAATGGGTGGTTCTGCTGTTGGTCGTTCCCAGAATGGCTCAATGGAGAGTGGTGTATTTCTAGTTTTTCTACTTCACTGTGTGCTAATTACGGCAGTTTGTTGCTTATTGGCGATCCGTAATTGGGTTTGACAGTTTTCACGGAAAATCCGCAAATTTATTTGCATTTGCTTTAGTTAATTTTGCGCCGCGAACTCGCTCGAATTTTTGTATTTAGATGTTTTTAAGTTCTATTCCCACTTTTAAGTGTGATTTGCTCCGCGAAAGTTATCTATTAGGTTACGAGGGTATTCGCTCACTGAATAACGCTAGATTATTAAGAGCTTAGGAAGCTTGTTACGGTGCTTGCTATTTAACTATTTGGTGGTTTTGAAAAGCCAGTTTGTTTGCCAAGGGTTTTAGTTTAATATGATCTGATGAATTAGTTTTGCAATATGTTGATTGATTGCTCTCGAACGAAGTTTGTAGCAATTATATTAGCCCTGGGGTCTTTTTTGGGATTTTTCGCGTGACCGATTCTTTGTCTGACCCATTTGACTTTTTGTACTCAAAAACGGGATAAACAGGTTGCGCCGGGGGGCAATAAGGGCCCTTAGAGCCTCTCTCCTTGCTATTCTCCAAATATGCTTTTCAACTTAAGTGTTTTGGTGACACAATATCATGGTGATGGGAGGTTCTCTGAATTTGACCCCCCCCCCCCCCCCCAGCTTCAACCCCCCTCAATTCAACCTCACCACATTTCACGCCCATTACTCCACGCCACCCACTTCTAATGTTTCGATAACCTGAAATGAATAAATTAACTGCAGAAGCAGATGATTCTGCGGAGTTTTTCATTAATAGCAGCGAAGTGATAGCGAGGCGAATATTGGTCTCTTAAATTGCTCACAAACAAATTTTGTAGCAATTATTCTAGTCCCCCTGTGGTCTTCGAGATTTTCGCTTGACCGATTTTTCGTCTGACCTTTTTAGCTTTTCGTCCTGAGAAATGGGATAAGCAGGTAATGCCAGGAGGGCATTAAGTTCTCTGAGAGCCATAAGTTTTTCTAGTCTCTAAGCATGCATTCAACGAATCAGGAGAAAACTTCAGTGAACTGAGGTTTTATTTACGAGTTCGACTTCCTCCCCCACATCAACTCATGCAACCGTTACACTCACTCGTTCACGCTCCTGCATCTGACGAGTTGGACTCCCTCTCGTCCTCCCGTACACCCCTCGTGACACCGCCTCCCCCCAATCGGTTCAACCCTACTCCGTTCACCCCTAATGCTAAGCATCACTAAGCCCCAGCCTACTATTACCAAAGCCGAACGCTCGCCGTTCGTTTGAGAGCAATTCGCCCGACGTTAGCTGGTTATGTTTTTGGTTCTTATTGTTTTTTTGAGGTTTTTTGACGGAATTACTATTTGTTCAAACCGCTTTTTGACCTAAAAACGAAAGTGAGTAAAAGTGACTTGTGAACTTGCTTTGTGAGTGAGAGAAATTTCTGGATCATGCGCTGCGATCCATCAACGACATTTTAACTTTTAAACGGGTCTTAGTGAGAAGGGCGCATATAGATATCCGTTCTTAGCTGATTTGTTTTTTTTGTAGAAATTGCTGATTGATGCTGCATTGATATACGATCCTCTGAAATTGATATGATCGTGTTTCTAAACCTAATAATGTGTTGCAAGCGCAAAACGGGCACTATTTCTTTTTTGTAAAAATTTTTTTGGCTTTTTTCAATTCAATTTTGTTTTTAAGTCACTTTAGAATTTTTTGGCAAAAATAAATAGTTTATATGGCAACTTCATTTTAATAATCCATTCACTGAACGCCTCTTTTGTTCGAAAGGTACACACTAATGTGACTTTTTGTCCTTTTTTGTATTTACTGGTTTTTAGTTTTATTTATTCGAAAAGGTCTTTCTTTGCACCGTCAGAGGTTTTTTATTTTAGTTGACTTTAGGTCATTGAAATTTATTGAAAGTTTGTTTCGTGAATGCATTTTTAAGTATTTGAAGTTTTTGGGAAAGATTTTAAAATTTTTGAATCTTTTTTCGATTTTTATTCGGACAGTAGGACGTCTATTTAATTTTTTTAAGCATCGAAAGCTAAAGAAAGAGGTGCCTTTGTTTTTCTACATTTTTTTTCATTTTGATTTGAAAATTTAAAAAATAATGAAGTAGTCTTTTTTTTCTATCTGTCGTACAATGTGTGTGTACTCTCCACAATCTAGCATGTATCATTCTAGAACTCTGCTAAAACCTATAAATGTATTTGCTTTGCTTTTAAAAGTTTTAAAATAATTATTTTTAGCCTTTTTTTGTCAATTTTTAAGTTTGCTGTTGACCTAATTTATTATAATGCAGCAAAATATAATGCTCAAAATTTGCTTGAATTATTTTTTGGGTTTTGACTAATATTTTTCGACTAGGTTGTGCCGATTAACGTTTTTTTTTACTGAGTATTATTCAGTTTTCTTTGCCTTTTCCATGAAAAATTTAATTTTGACGATAGTTGTTTTTGATTTTGATATATCCAACAAGAGAGAAGTTATCTTATTTTTGTCTGAATTGCTGTTGAGCCAAAACGAAAAAAAAATGTTCATAGTTTGTCTCAAATTCAAGAATATCTGCAATATGCTTCCTATTGTCTTTTGGGTCGCAGTGTTAATTGCGGAGCTCTAAATTTTAAGACGATTAAGATGAGTTATTTGATGAGGAATTTTAATGTGGTCAATTTTTGAAGCCTCTCCGGATTTGTCTATCATGATATTGGTCATTGAACGTCCCCTTTGAATATTGGTCATTTTTCAACTTCAACCGATAAATTTTTAGTAATGCGAAATTTTGCTGTATCGCGATGTCACATCGAGTTTTTTCTCCCACCAAAATTGTATTTTAAGTTTTAAATCTGTGCCGCGTCTTTGTTTGGATTCTGAGTGCTGTCGTTATTGTTGACATTTTGACTTGTTTTAATGTCAATGCTCAGATCTTTCTCGTTGTGACAAATGTATATATTTTAACCAAATGTCTGTAAATGTGACGAGGTAAAGAATAAATATTTTAAGACAAAAGATTAAAGTTTCGGCTGCAATTAATATTTTCATCAGGTTTTTCATCAGGATTTTCATCAGCTAATATTCATCAGGTTTGTCTTTTGATGCTTTGGGTTGTAATACAGGACTTTTCCTGCTCTCGAATGTTTAATTGCTCTCGAACGAAGTTAGAAGCAATTACTGTAAACAAGTTGGTCTTTTTTATGCACAATTTTCCTTTAACCGATTTGTCTATTTGAGTGATCGCTCGACTGTTTCGTGTTGCGCGATCTAAATTTCCCCTCTCATTCACAATTTTAACCAGCTGAACTCAAGTGTCGGCAGTTCACAACTAAAATCAAGTGTGCCAAAATTGAGGTCAATTAGTGTTTTGTAACCTGTAATGTCGTCATTTGAAGCCCACTTATTGATTTTAGTTACCCCCCCCCCCCCCCACAGACTGAACCAGACTGCCATAGATTAGAGGTGACACCAGTCGTTCAAGAGCAAAAATTTGTGTTTTGTCAAGATTTCTTTTCGATGGTCACGCTTGCTTCAAATTGTCTTTTCTTTATTCCTTACTAGTTATGTTTTCCTTAGACTGATCGGAGATTAACGTCAATTTTTCACCTTATTATTTTCTCATGCGAGTGTATAACTTTTCACGCAGACATGACTTAGCTCACTTTAAAAATGACTTTTTCTCTCATTTTTTCTTGCTTTCCTTGAGCTTGTGAGGTCAGTGCACTACTCTCATTGACAAAAGTAAACGCACATAATGCAATTTTACATGGTTAACTGCCTGGTTTAGAAGCCGATTTCAGTCAACATAAATTTGGCTCTTCTGATTTTTATATCAATCGACGCATAACCATCAGAAGTTTAATAGACCTAATTTTGGATAAATTGACAATCTTACTTACAGAAAAAATGTAGATAGAATTTGATCAGTTTTCCATAAGCAGCCGTATTTTGAGTCCCGCGTGAAATCTGTTCAACTTGCTCATGCCTCCATAACTTTAAGCAAGACTTTGCGTTGTGAATTCAACATTTGTTTGAGCAAGTTGAACAGATTTCTCGTTAGACTCGTAATACAGCTGCTGATGGAAAACTGGCCAATTTCTATCGGGATTTGTTCTGTAAGATTGTCAGTTTATCCAAAAAGATTTTGATTAAACTTATGGTTATACGTCGTATATGGCTAAAATTATGGTTAAACTTGATGGTTATACGTTGTTAGTAACTAAATAGATTTAAAGCGTGTAATATATATCAAAATGCGTCATTTTATTAGCCAATCAGAATCGAGTATTTAAATACGCATAGAAATCGTTCCAATTTACGTACAAAGCTCGGAAAAAGTGCAAATAACATAATTTCGTTAAACCTAATAATTAAACCTATCAAGTAAGAATCGTTTGAACTTAATAATTTTCGGTTTTTTGCACGGTTTCGAATAGAATGGTGACCAGCGTTGATCACAATTATCAAAAACAGACTGATACCAGTTAAATGAGCAAAAAGACTTTGCCGTCTAAACTCTCAGCGAAATACAATCCTTTTCGGAGAAGGGAGCTGAGAAACTTTTTTAAGAGAAAAAAAAACATCGATTTTGAAAATTTTTGGCTGAAAGTTGGGAAATTCAGACAAAATGGTCTTTTATGGGTACATAGCAAAAAATAACCTCAAATATGAGAAAAAAACGTGAGCACATAATGCTAAATTGTTCAATTTTGAAAATCTTTGGTCAATTTTGAGGCAAATCAAAAAATTTAGAAAATCAATACCGAATATTGATAAATCGTACTTTCGAGCTTAAAACCGTCCAGTTTACTGGATTACCGTTCCGTAAACAAGAATTTGCAAAAAAATTGACCAAAATTTGAGAAAAATTGGACAAATGCATAAAGTTTGGACAAATTTGTCAAAAAATCATTTTCTCAACAAGAAGGTTCGTTAATTGAGTGAAACTCATTAAACAGAAAAAGTTGTGAAAATTTTCACTTTTCATAACCTCCGGCCTACAAAAAATTATCAAATTCCTATAATTTTTTTCGTCGCTCGTTTATGTACCGTTTTTTGTCCGCGTTCTTTTCGTTCTGTAACTTTAAAATTCTCCGTTTTCCGCTTTTTTTTTCAATAACGTCGCTCTCCCAAAACTCCGCTTTTCGTTTTCTTCGCTACTTTTCCCATTTTCGATGTAGTATGTTATATGTGAAGTATGTTGTTGTTTTTGTTGCAGTATGTTGATTAAGCTAGTATGCTGGTTAGTTGCTTTGGTCTTGTTGCTTTCTAGGGTGTGACTTAAGTTTGTTCTAGAGTTACGGCTAGTTGGTTTCTGGACCTCTCCAATTTACTAGTTTACTAGCACCCCTGTTGTATTATATTGATTTTTGCTGCTGTATGTTTGCGTGTAACTGTATGATTGCTAGTTGGTTTAGGTTTTTGCCTGCTAGGGTGTGACTTAAGTTTATTCTGGAGTTACGGCTAGATTGTTTCTTAACTTTTCCAGCTTTCATTGACTACAAAAGCACTGCATATTACTTAACATTTGCTGTACTTTGCTTAATATTGTTGGTATGCTGATCGGTTATGTTTGATTATTGCTAGGGTGTGACTTAAGTTTGTTCTGGAGTTACGGCTAGTAATTTTCTTGCTCTTTTCATCCTTTTAGTATACTGCCTTTTGCCGTAATTTAGTTTGTTATTTTCATATGTTAAGCCTCATATTGACTTGTGCTAGTTTGTCTCTTGCAGTAGCATCTCTCCTTCTCCCTAGGGTGGGACTTAAGTTTCTTCTGGGCCGGAGGATGTTAGTAACTAAATAGATTTAAAGCGTGTAATATATATATCAAAATGCGTCATTTTATTAGCCAATCAGAATCGAGTATTTAAATACGCATAGAAATCGTTCCAATTTACGTACAAAGCTCGGAAAAAGTGCAAATAACATAATTTCGTTAAACCTAATAATTAAACCTATCAAGTAAGAATCGTTTGAACTTAATAATTTTCGGTTTTTGCACGGTTTCGAATAGAATGGTGACCAGCGTTGATCACAATTATCAAAAACAGACTGATACCGGTTAAATGAGCAAAAAGACTTTGCCGTCTAAACTCTCACTTGTTGCTATTATCGTACTAATGTTATTACGTTGCTATGTACGTACGATACTTATACGTGGCTGTGTTCGCCAAAACTTAAACGTTGCTTCATGATGATTTATAGTCGATTTTGATCGTTTGCTACATAATACGAAAAGATTGAATTGAAACTCCAAAACGGTAGACTGTTTTACTTCTCAGCTACATACGTCGATTGATATAAAAATCAAAGGAAACGGCCAAAGTTATGTTCCGTAAAATATTCTTCTAAAACGCTTTCTATCGCAGCTATGTTCCGGAATACGACGAGTTATGTTTCATCAATAGCACTAACGGGATGTTTTTTTAGGTTATGGGCGACGATAATCTGTATTGGGCTTGCTTGTCTAGTCACAGCTCAGGTATTGGCTGTGCGCAAAATGGGGTTTAACGTCAACGCATATCTACTCAACACATTTGTTGGTGTCACACTTACCCTCAGCGGGGCAACTTATCAAATCTTATATTCCGATGAGCTTCTTTACAATAAATTCTTTTGTTCAAATACTTACTACACAGCATTAATAGTTGTTGTATCATCAATAATGGCATCGTTCATATCGCCTCTAGAAGCGCTAGCTTTGCAAAGAACAAAAGCTGCAGTATATACCTCCATTGGAACGTCCAAAGTCGTGCTGGATTACGGAATTCAACTCGTGTTTTTCCCAGACGAGGGATTATCATGGACTACAGTTTTGGGAGCTATAGTGGTCACAATTACAGCTCTGGATCTGTCTTTAAATTTGGACGTTTTGGTTATGAAGTGGTTCAAAGAAAGGAAATTGGAAATGATACAAAAAGAGGTGGATAAGAGCGTGGAAACGAATGATACAAACATGGGCATTGCCGCAGAATCAAATTGCTAATTTTCGTTTCAATTATTGTCACAAAGTTGTGTTATATGATCTTTTCTTTTTCATTTATGTCTAAAAATGAATTGGCGAAAGTTCAATTATTGCATAGAAATTAAAAAGCGCAAAGTATACTCCTTGAATAAAAAGTATTTCGCCAAAGTCGGAACTATTTTTATGAACTAAGTGTTCAGATTGGTAATTAAAAGCCGCCCTCATCTTCTCAGCCGGCTATTATAGCGCTCCTATTACAATTCAAAGAATTTGAATTGTATTGGGGCGCTGTCTTTTTACGACTCGAAGAGGAGTATTGGAGAAGTCCTTTTTTTTAATCAATTTTATTGGAGTGTTTTTTGAAGCGGGAAATGAAACGCGTGAAAAAATTAGGAGTGATTTTGGTGGTGAAAAAAAGTGAAGAGTGGAGCGAAACGAGAGTGGTTTTTGTTCATACCGCTGTTTTTGAGAGAGCGAAAAATTGAGGTGTGAAAAAATTTTCTCTAAGCGAGCGAAATCTTTTTGTTCACGTGCGGCATTTTAAAGCAGTTTTTTTTCATTCATTTTGGGTAAGAGGTTTGGTTATGATTTTGGTTTAATTTTAGGCTGGTTTCGGTAGTGGTTTGAAGGTTTCTGGAAATTAATCTGAATTTTATGATAATTCGGAGGTTTTTAATGTATTTTGCTGATTTTCGGGCTCATTTTTGCGTTTTTTTGACGATTATTTTGTTTGTGGCTCAAATGTGTATTGAAGAAACCCCTTCTACTTGAGCAATTTTATGGTAACAATTGGTTACAGTTTTGTGGGTAAGAGTCATTTTTTTGTTGAGAAATATGACAAAAAAATGGCAAAAATTGGAACTATTTTTCTTATTTTTTTTTCAATTTTTCATTTTTTTTCTGTTTTTAGCTAAGTTTCTTTGCCTATTTTGACTTGCCTAGAGTTTTGCGAGCATCCGGATACCCTCTTGGCTGAAGGCAATTTTTCTTTGGATTTATAAGTTTTTGAAATATTAAAAAATTTGGTAATTTTTTTCCGGTTTTTCAGTGAAAGTTGTTTTTAAGAGCTTTTTTTAAAATAATTTTAGCCTAAAGTATTTTTTCAAAATTCACATAAGTGGTTTTTGTAAGTACTGGTTGTTTTGATAAAGTTATTTTGGCAGAGATATTTTATTCGTGATCTCAATTTATAACAAAATTTGATCAGATTTTTTATCATATTTCAACAGATTTTATTGTTTTTACTTTTTTGTTTCATGATTTTGTTTCAAGATAATCATAGATTAGTGGAGGCACGTTTTGTTTGATGAGTAGTTGGATGGTTTTTAAATGGATTTTCACTTCGAGTCGTTTCCGGAATCCTTCCGGCTATGTTTTTTTTAAAAGATCTGTTCACACATTTTCATGATTTTTGAAGTCAAATTGGAGTAGTGATTTTGGTCACGCCGAAACAGGAAATTGAGCGAAAAAGCGAGTGGTTTTGCGGCGTGAAATTTTTTGCTCTAAATTTAAAGTAGGGTGAGAAAACGGTGTTTGAACAAAAATTCGCTTTCTCGCTAGTGGTTTTTTGTTCACATGCGGCAATTTCACTTTGATTTTTTACTGTTTTTTCGATTTTTTGGATAGGATTTTTTTCTAAATGGTTTTTGCAATCCATTCATAGTCCGGTATAGTTTTTTTTAGTCAATGAAAATTCTTTGAATTGTACGTCAGGACTTGTCCTGCTATGTTTTTTTTTACTTCGTCGAATAGAAAAATGTTTCGCTTTACCTCATTTTGCCGCTTTTTCAACATTTTGCGTGAAATCTTTTTGACTTCTCTAGGCTAGTTTCTCTCTTCTCTCATTCTGCTAAAAGTGATTCTGAACATCAGTTGCTCAACAAAGCAATTCAAAATGAACAGAGTCTGTATAAAAATTGAAGTCAGAAATAGAAACAGGATAAAGCCCAATTTTAGATGCCCGCTATTTGAACGTCGTTCCTATAAGTATTAGTTACCTCTCTCTTATGCGTATTGGTGTTGATAGTAGCCCCTGTAGCCTCTCTCTAAGAAACAGAAGTACGTTATGTTCAACTACGAAATGCCATCAAAATAAATCGGACTTAAAAAATGTTTTTGTACAAAAATCTTTTTTTTTCCAATGTCTTCTATTCTTTCAATCCCAATCATGCTTATTGGAATCAACGGCGGCTATTTTCCGGCAATCTGCCGGGTATGTTATTTGTTCTGAGAAAACGCCATGGCATAGCGCAGGCTAGCGAATCGTGTCTTGAGGGACCTTTATGTCTCAATTAATTGCTCTCAAACGTCGTTGTGTACTACCGACATTTCGTCTGATATTTTTTTCTGAACATTTGACTTTTTGTCCTCAAAAAGGATAAACAGGTAAAACCCGAGGGCATCAAATTGCTGATTTTTTTCTTAAATCCTTAAACTTTACGTATGCGGGTTCACCGAAACTGTCAAGGAGACTTATATTAACAGTCTGAAGCGCGCGGTTTTTTGAGTTTACCCCCTTAATCCCCCCCCCAAATTAAGCCCCCTAAACCCCATTCCACCATAACCTTGGAAGATCTACAGCCACCTCACGCCGCTCACCTTCAGCCCTGCCACCTCTGAAAAGAATTTTAATTTTTTGTAGACGACCCAGTGTGGTCAATCCATAAATCAAAATTCCATACTAAGACTCGGACAATAGTACTTCAAAAACAATATTAGGGTTTTACGGTTATATGACTTGCTTAATTGTGCCGAAATAACAACAAAATGAAGTTTGCAAACTCTGTGATCTTCAAATGTTAAGTGAGAGTCAATAATAAACCCTAAGTGTCAGAAAACAATGAAAGTTCTCTAGAAGGAATTCTCCATATTGTCGACTGCTATCTTTTTAAAAACTAATTTAACAAGGCGGCTCGGTAATGTGCGTTTGCACATTAAGTTCCGACCCCGCTCATCTACATTTTTCACTTAATTGTCTACCAAATGAGGAAGAGATAAAAAAATAACATATCAACATATCGTTCAACAAACTACTAAAAGAATAAAACAATCTACTCTACAGGGCCTACGAGACCTGTGGCTACCATAATATGACTACCAGAAAAGCCGGCAATAAAACACAAATAGTGACAATATTAATTACGACCAAAACTCCTTGTCCATTCCTTGAAAGCCACTAATAACGAAATCAAAATTGCATCATAAAATTTATACTAAGAGGATTAACCGGTACCTTTTTGGAACAAAATATGGGACTTTTCCTCAATGCGACAAAGAAATGAGCAAAAGGGGCAAAGTTTATTAAAACATCGCTATTTTTAAAACAAGAAATAAATTCGAACTGATTTGAAACATTGCGCATCAAATGAAATCATTGAGAGAGTCTTTTATACCTCAAGAGAGAGCGACTGAGGCCTTTCATTATCCAGGATATGTCATACGACTACAAAAAGAACGACAAATACTGGCAAAAACAAAAAATTTGCACGAAAAATTATCGACGGAAAAGATGTCCCCCTAATCAATTAAATTTTCAGCTGATCACTAAAAACAATAAAAATCTTCGTTTGCATTTTTGCAGGTGACAACATTTGTAAATCAAGTAACGCTCATTATTGTGATACTGTGAAAAGAAAACAAAAACCCACAAAAAAGGGGCAAATATACAAAAATCACGAAAATGTGTTGTATGAAAACTGGTTGTTCCAAGAAGAAAGACAATTTGAGGAAAATAAAACCGTTATGAAGAGCAAATTGCCTTTCAATAGATAATTGATGTGAATTGTATACAGAGATGCTTAGCTACAATTTAACAGAAATAAAATTGGCAGATCTCAAAAATCAATCTCTTTTATTAAAAACAAATATTTTCAAAATTCATAGCCAACAAAACTTTTGACTAAAAGAGTAGACAGTTTGCCTTGAAACTACTCGGAAAACCACTTGCGACTATTTTTAATGAGACTAAATCATACGACTATAAAATAACATTAAATACAAGCTGAACTAATAAGTTTCACAAACAACTTTACGAAACCACAGTTTTGAAGCCATTAAATTTATAAGATATTAACCGCGAGAATATAACATCTTAATTTGCGTCTCCTCTGATCATCATAACTTCTTTATGTAAAATGACTTTCACAAAATGACAACGAAAAGAACCACAAAAAATGAAAAAGTATCCAAACATCACAAAATTCTTCTGAAACAAATTGCCTAAGCCCTGAAGACATCTTTTAAAACGTTTAAACAACAGAAAAAGTATTTTTTGATTCCACAAAACATTAGAAGAGCTCTAAATAATGAGGCTAATTTATGAAAATGATACAACATAGTAAAAATGCAAACCAGAACAAAAAGTGATAAGTTGAAGAATACAGTTATTCTTTTTTCAGAAATTTAATTCGAAAGTCGAAACAACCATTAGCTATTTACCGATATCAGTTATTAAGTTCATTTGTATATATATAGTTGGCCACTGAGACCATAAATTACACAATATTTGCCATATGACAACAAAAATTAACAACAAAAAAGGGCAAAAACAAAAAACTCTACCAATTTCTGCAAGAGAACGGTGTCGCAGCCCTTCAAACCATATGTTATGAAAACAAAAAATAAGTTCAGTTTCAATTGTTGTAATGCTTTTTTCAGTTAGATTGATAAATTTTGTGACAATTTACAAAAGAAACAAAAACAACAGCAAAAAAGGCAATTATGCACAAAAATCAGAAAATTTCGTATGAAAACTCGTAGTACCAAAAGCAAGAAAACCTTGTGTTAAAACAATCGGCCACAAAATTAGTTTATATTCTATAGATAGTAACAGTTGACATGTACTTCCTGAGAACAAGCAGAATGTTGACTAAAAAAATAGAAAAAATTGACAAGTTCAAAAAATCACATGAATTTTATCAAAACAAATAAATTCAATAACATAAGAGACAACAGGTAACAACCGAATGGATAGAAAAGGTTCACTTGCACCTCTTGAGGAAGAAATTTAGATCTTTGAGTGGTTAAACTTAAAAATCATAATGCCAAAAGAATAACAATTGAAGGCAAAAGACAAGAATTCAGTTAAATTTTACTAAAACTCTTAAAGCCATAAAAACCCTTCGGTTCTCTGAAAACAAACTGTATCTACATTCGGCCTCAAATTTAAGTAAATTGGAGCTTTCATTAACGGAGCCGTGAATAAAAAACATTATCAGTAATTAACATTAAAAAAGCAAAAGAAAAATATTTTGAAAAAAGGCAGCATCAAAATAAAAACCAAAAAGTGTCTGATTCTAAGAATCCATTATATTATCGAACCTCTCCCTCATTTTGTCGCGCGCCCAGCCAGCCGACCAAGTGTTCCAAGTTTTTGCGAGTTAGACCAATTTTTGAGTGAAATTCTTCAAATATTAAAAAAAAGACGATGCATTTTGTATAATTATCGAGTTCAACCTGCAAAAAACGGCAAAACTTTAATTCCAGAAGACTTTCGTAAGGCGCCTAATTGCAACTAGCGCTCATTTTGAGATTAAGCAGTTTGTGTTAAGGTTTCTAGGTCACTAAGTCAGGCAAAGTTTAACAAAGTGGATCAAAAAAGCAAATTTTGCGCCGTTTTTGATGAAAAAGTTTGAATTTTGAAAATTTTATCAAAAATTTTAGCCAAAAAATCTTCAATCAATCAATTCAGCAACGCTCTTTTTTCTCTAACGGTAACAACAGCACTCTGCCGTTTAAAATTTTAACGTATTTTTTAATTATATTAGAGAAATTGTGCCAAATTTTTGCAAACATTACTGAAAATGTGAACAAAAACAGTCGAATGTTCACAAAACTTTAAACCTCGAAAACTCCCTGTAAGAAACGAAAGTCGAATCAATCTTTTTAATTCCGTATTCTACGCTGGACGCGCTTTTTAATGATACCACTCACGTTTCTCTACGATGAATATTTCGATCGACCAAAATTGACTGAACAAAAAAAGCCCAGTTGAGTTTATAGTTCCTCCCTCCCCACTAAGGTGGGGGTCGGAACAATTAGCTAATTTTAAAAATGAACATGAATACACTCTACTTTTGTTAGGCATTTTGCCCAATTTTGAAAACAAAATCAGTGTAAAGTTGAAATGACTCGGGACTAAAAAGTTATCTTCAATGTTAGACAGAATTTTAAGTAGAAGCGTAAGTTTTCAGAAGAGACACGGTTACGTACTTTGTCGGTCGGACATTCGTGTGTTCTAAAAGAAATGCGCTGGTGATATAGGACTTTTTGAACCAACAATAAAAAGTAAGTTTTTTAAAT
>NC_134479.1:20969848-21138011 GCF_964194025.1 Convolutriloba macropyga | reverse complement strand
AACAACGCATTGAACATTTTAAGTTCGTATGTTTCCAGCGCTTAAAATGCACAATGGTGATAACCCCGGGTTGACAATTCTTAGTAGTCATACAAGGATCATATATGATGTCATACAAATCATACGCTATTTCTTAGTACGCTCCTTGTATGATTGCTAAGAAATCATCCATGATTTTGTATGATTACCGGGACATCATACATGACCCTTGTACGACAACCAGGATATCATAAAAAGTTAAGAGGATTATGATTATGACACTTTTATGAATAGTGGGAAACCATTTATGACCGATGTATGATTACAGGGGAATCATTTATGATCAAAGTATGATTACCAGGAAATCATATATGCTTTTGTATGATAACCAGGAAATCATATATGATCCTTGTATGATAACAGGGAGATCATTCAGGGAAAATACACTAAGGAAACGATAAGCACCATTGTGCGAGACATCAATTTAACTTCTAAACAAGTTATGATCTAAGCTCGTGAGTAAAGCCAGGTTTTTGCTTCACTCAAAAGGGACCTTAAAAATACAAATGCATACAAACCTGAAGAACTAAGCGTCACAATTGGGGCCGTTTAAGCGTCCTTTAAGAAATTGTATGACACCTGTATGATTACCAGGATATCATACAAATCATATATGTCCTTGCATGATTACCGGGGATCATATATGACCTTGTATGATTACCGGGATTTTTGTATTATGAGCAACCCGGGACCTTTTGGGCTTCATTTCAAATTTTGTTGGAGGTTTTAGAGTGGCCCTTATGGTTTTGATTCCGAGTGCTGCACTTCTCAAAACTGACGAAGAATCGCACGCGGAATTTTCGAATGTAATTAGTCTACCGAGATGGAGGTGTGAATCACTAAAACAGTTAAGCTATCTTGGGAAATTCCCGGGTTCTCATTTCTTAGTAGTCATACAAAAATCATATATGATGTCATACAAGTCATACGCTATTTCTTAGTACGATCTTTGTACGATTACTAGGAAGTCATATATGACTTAGTACTGTACGATTACTAGGAAATCATATATGACTTAGTACGATAACAAGGACATCACATATGATACTTGTACGATTAGTAGGAGATCATAAAAAAAGAACTCACTTATGAGGCTACTATGATTAACCTGAAACCATTTATGATAATTGTGTGATTATCAGGAAATCATTTATGATTCATGTATGGTTATCAAGAAATCATTGATGATTAATGTATGATTACCAGGAAATCATAAATGCGTTTCATATGATTACCCGGAAGCCAAGCATGATCCCTATAGTATAACCGGAATATCATGACGTTTAACCGTAGCCGCCAAAATGTTGGAAACAGTCGCCGTTGACCCATGGCAGGCTTTGGGATTGAAAAAGTTAAAATCAAAGATAAAAATTGACGTTAACCTAGTTTTTCTAAGTGCTAAAAAGTGTTCTGATTTCTTCTGTCATTTCACTAGATGATATAATTGGCTGAATTCTCTTTTCAAACGTAAGCTTACTGCAAAAAACCAGGCAGCAATAAACTCTAAGGGACTTTGATAACCTAAAGCAAGAGAAATGTTGACAATTTTTTTACTTAGTGTCAAAAAGTGTTCCCAGACGTTGCGCAGTTTCGTTTGCCCCCGAAAGTATTGAGAGTTGAGATTCTATATTGGAAGAAAATACATTCAACACTAACACCAATTAGCAGTAAACTCAAGGGAACTTCGATAACTTAAGTATTTAAACTTTATTTCTTAGTTCACGGGAATATTGGTTTAACCCTTTTCTTTTGATTTCTTTATTTTGCCTTTGAAAGGTATAAATAAATATAAAAAGAGCGCCTAAAAATAACCATTGAGAGGCTGGGGGAGGCTATTAATACTTTATAGGATAGTTAACGACACTTCAGGACATCTGTTCATCTATTAAGGAAGAGAAAATCTTAGCTCATGAGCAAAGCTTTTTTTGCTTCACTCTAAAAGTTCCTCAATGGAAAGCTAAATGTCAGCAACTAAGCAGTTGAAAAAAACGTATGCAGGAGCAGGCAAACGCATTTGCATAAAAAGTAGTAAAAGCTCAAAAAGAAAACTGAATTAGGAAACAGCCAAATAAGGTTACTTCAAAAGTTAAAAATACATCGAACGGAACTAACTCATTCAAATAAACAATTCAAACACCCCAGTGTATATTACATCACAGCAGTTAAAAGTGGGTTTTAGTCATGCTCAAACGCATTAATAAAGGGTACTAAGTAGAGACAATTCGCAACCTCGATATAAAACAATTTTTCGAAAACAAGTCTTTGGTGTGCAGTCAGAAATATCCCGGTCTTTTCAACAACATGGAAAGAATAAATTCCACACGTAGATCCCAGAGGTGAAGTTTCAGACGAGATTTTTGAGTATTCTTCCATTGACAAAAAATCTTCCTCTCCTTCTTTGAAAAAAAATCTTATTTTCCCGCAAATAATTTTACTGTTATGACGAATCGAAACAAAACAATCTTTTTCATTTGGATGTCCCTCTACTTCAAAATTTCTAAATTGCTGGTTCCTATAGAAGACACGTTCTGGCTTTCGAACCTCTTCAGGCACTAATTCTGGGTTAAGAAACTTTCGTTTGTAGGATTTTAAACCTTGAAGTTTTTCACAAAAAGATGTCAAGGGGTCCGTCGCAATTCGTTCTCTTCTGGCTGCTTTGTTTCTCAGATAGCGTTCAACCAAGACTTACAAATGATTAACAGTACCCGTGAACTTGGAACTGAGAAGGTGGTTTGCAGATTCGAACATCATACCCGATGTTGTCCACAGAGGTCCAAAATTCTCAACCTGCCAAGCCAAATGCGATAGAGCATGCACGTTCGCTGTAAATACAGATTCTGTGTAATCACTTTTTGTTGAATTTAGAAACTCTTCGATGTGTTTTTTGCCCTCCTTGACATACTTTCGCGACAGCATCAGCAACCTAATACCATAACTGAAGAGTAGGAACCTCTCATAAAGTCTCTCATTTATGGAGCCACTAAAAAGAGCAGGTCCTACAGAAAACAACCAGGCCTTCAACTCGTTCGCTTTGAAGAACTCTAATTGATCCAGTGGCCGAATAGTTCGCTTAAACTCTGATGGTAACCGTAGTTTATTAACTGAATATTTGAGACACTCTAAATCTACTTTCAAGCTCTTATCATATATTACTCTCAGCAGAACTTTTGTCACCCCGATATAAACTTGATGCATAACATCACTTGGGGCGGTTAAAGACAGATTTGGAATCAAATCGAAAAGAGGACTAGGACCTTTAACTCCCATGAAAGCCATAAGGCTCTCGTCTTTAATTTTCTTCAAATGTGACCGATGAACATCGGGTGTCCTCATAGCAAACTTTTTGTACGGTTAGTATCGCATTTTGTCAGTCGTCTCTGTCTTTAGTAAACAAAGAGTGCAACCATAAGAGGCCAAGTGATGGTGCATATTTAACATTGACGCAGTTGCTGGGAGATCAGAAACTAGTAAAATAACTTCAACACTGACTTTAAAGCTAACGTTTTTGTAATTGATGCTAAGTTTTCTCCTTAAGTCGGAGGAGATGTCAGAAAAAGTACGTTCCAATCAGGTTCATTGTTTCCGAACCACAGAGCAACCAAAATGATGTTTTTATAGGAGCACCGCAAAATAGGCGGAAGATTTACAATTGCAATCCACACGGGCCAAAGTTGTTTAGGACTGCTCTTGATAATGCGCACGCCGTCTGAATTTAAAATTAAAGAAATTTTTAGGCTTCTACTCTCCCAATTGAAGCAGGGTTTTAAGGGAATATCCTCATCTGAATCGCGTAACAGTGAGAATTTTTCAATCTGTTCAATATTTGCTTCAATTACTTGCACCAATTCTGTCATAAAATCAAGCTTCCAATAATCCCCAGAACCGCAAGATGTAAGTCTATCATCCACCATTCGCTTACTGATATGATGCTTGTTTTTGATTTTCCCGAAAAATGGAACTGCAGCATTGGGAAAGGCTCGCTTAATGAGGCGAATCCAATCTTTTGCCGCTGAGTCGGATGTTCCATGTTTTGCTGTAATTAGGCTAATAGCAGTTTCCCAATTGTTGGTGGTGACTTCATTATTAAAATCATCAGAAAGGTTGTCTGAACTCATTTCCACTGCGCAATCATTTTCGGAAAGTCTGTTCACGTTTTCTAACAGCAAGCAGGATCTTTCTTCTATTTCATCCGACACATTATCAGATCTACCTGCATTCACCTCATTCGTTATATTTTCTGTGTAGTGGAAATCTTCGCTACCGCTGCTGATGCTGGTTTGGTCCGAAAGGCTCTCACTTGAAGAGAAGTACCTCAACTCACTGTTTTTCAATCTCTTTGCTTTGGGTTCAGAGCGCTTTTTCCGGTTGAACAAGAAATTAAAGCGTTTCTCTAAGTTTGCTTGAATCAACATCTTCTGCTTCTGGGAAAAAACTAAGGGGCGATCACCGTGTTTTTCCTTGTGGGGACACTGACAGTCCCAGTTTCCATCTCCAAAAAAGTTATCACCATAGAACACGGTTATTTCATCGTCCTTCTGAAGAGTTTTTAGGGCTTTCAATTTAACGCACTTTTTATCTCGATAGGTTGATGCAACGTATTCCGAATTTGGCTGACAGGAATGGTTAGCAAAGCGTACTGGTCCAACCATAATTCTGTTGTTCTTGCAAATATCAGTAGACGCAAAGATCGATATATGTCTGAACTGATGAAAATCAGAATCTTTGATGGGTTCAATCAGCGCAGTTAGATTAGGCAATAACGTGTCACGCTTCTTGCTGAAAACTAACGCTGAATTCTTACCATAAAACAATCCATATCCATCAAAGGAATCAGCTTTGTAGTAGAAATTTTCTTGCTCAGCGTCTCTGTAACAGCGAGTCAGCAAATCGAAGCAATTTTTGTACCGCTTTTCTAAACTGCAAGCACTTTCAAGTTCACATTGACTGAATGGCTCATTAACCATAGGTACAACTTTCCGATCTCTTTTTTCAACAAAACAACGGGATAGATGTACATCGCACTGTGCGAGTACATATGCTTGACTTGATCTAGATGTAGCATTCATACCCACAGGCACTTTCTAACTACAAAAATTGGGAAATGAGCTGGTTGTCGTATCGGGAACTAAGATCCGAAAAATAAATTTTGTCCGATTGTTGCACGAGGGCCTCAGTTGGCTACCAAAACGATGTGCATTAGACTCTAACTGTATAATTCTGCAATTCAACTAAGAGAGACAACGATTCCACTTGATTGCATTTTGTCCTCAGTTAGCTCCTATGTTTTGATGAAGCACGCCCTAATGATCAGATTTCTCAGGAGAAATTATAACAAAGCTGGTTTGTTGCTCTGAGTGATTGGTAAGATTCACCTATGGTTATCTTAAAAATAAAAAACAGTACCAATTAGATCTCAACTTGAAGCCTTGTTCCAGTTTTCGTTTAAACAAATGGATCGATTTAAGCCCCGAGGGACCACAACAGGAGGTAGCTAACAATGGAACTTTTCCCAGAAGAGATTCAACAAGAAAAAACAAAGATCGAAGTTGGCATGTCTTATTTCGATACGTTATTTGGCAATGCAAAGAATTTGATTTTAAAAAATCAATACTGAAAACACTCTGCACAAAAACTAAATAGGGACCAAATACAGCCTCAATTGGCTTGATGCAAACACTATGTTTTGAAAAGGCAAAAACTACAATTCATTAACTCTTATGGGGGGAAAATGTCAGTCACAGGCGAGATTAGCTTGTCAAGTTCAATTTGGATCCAAAATCAGCCGCAATTGGCTTGCAATTGAGTTTTTTCTAGGTTGTCAACAGCGTCCTGGTTGTTGTGGGGACGTTGACGCTTTGAGATTCTTTGCGCTATACTTTGAGTCCGGTGTAGGAACAACTAAGTTGTATCCATTTTGTAGCCAAAATAGAGGAGGATGCTTCCAAATCAAGAGCCTGAGAGATACTGCTGGTAACTTCATCAAAATTTTCTGTTTCTGATTCAGAACTAGAATCCAACAGTCTTTTCAGAGTGCGAGACATTTCAACGACCTTGAAAAAAAAGAGTTTTTGGTAGAGTGCTGCTCAAATTAAAAGTCATTATGATCTGTAGAGAACTTTTATGTTAATTGTCCATAAAATTCTCCAAAAGAGCCAAATTTATCAAATGAATTGAACTGAAACCAAATTTTAACACAACACCAAAAAGTAGATAACAAAGTCCAAATTTTTAATAAACTGTTGACAGCGTTCTACTACAAGTCGACAAAACGCATTCGCTGAGAAAACAGCAATCAAGCAAACTGGAAAATGTGCTAAATGGATTTGAAGAATACAAAACACATGAAATTTTATGAATAATGCATAATTTCTTGACCTTCAATTTCCTCCAAAACTTTGTTAAATTTGAAGCAGAACATTTAATGGTAAAACAAAAAAATTCACAGAGAACGCTCAAAAGATGGCAAATGAACGTGTCAAAAGAGTACTCATAAAAACAGTATGCAAACACCAGAATATCATATGGGTATCAATTAGATATATTGACATTTATTGAGTTACTCCAGTGAAAAACTTAAACGAAAAAGTTAGCTGTTTATATAGTACAGAAATTCAAGCTACATTTAACTTTGAACTTCGGAAGATTGGCGAGATTATAGTTTTATGAAGCAGCCAAATAGAAGCGAAAACTATGAAGGAACTTAATTTCATTTAGCAACACAGATGCAAAATATTGAACATAAGGTTTAGAAGCTCTCAGCAACAATTGGCTTTTTACGACTAAGTTTAAGAAAAGTGGAAACTCTCAGCCACTGTTGGCTTTTTACAACTGAGATTTTAGAAAAAAGAGAAACTTTCAGCCACAATTGTTTTATTAAAACTGAGATTACACGTTCCTTCTCATGGGACCGCCTTTTATTGTTCTTTTTATGATAGTTTTTCTACTGAAGTGGCATTAGTTGTTTGATCTGCACTGGTTTGAAGAGCGCCACACCGTTTGGAGAAGTCGCTTTTTAAGGATCTGGCTGTTGAATGGCTTTCACTTGTTCTTGAAGCCAATTTGCTATCAGCTCGCATCTATCCTCCGCTGTGGTGTCTTTTGTTATCTGATCAGCAGGCATTGTCGTCTCATCAACGGAGTTCATTGATTTATCAGAGCCAGAGGCCTGACTGTAAATGTTTGCATCAACCTTTGTGGCGGCGTTTAGGTCACTAGGTGTTGAAGTTCTGATATCCTTAGCTGCGTCTTCGGCAGTGTTGTCTTGTGATTGTTTCGAATCAAGCCATTCGGTTTTAGGACCTTTAACAGAACCTTGGTTTTTGACGCTTCTCCTATGCATTTTCTCATCAAGATATTTCAACGACTTTGTTAAGACGCCGACTGTAGTAACGGTTACAAGTAAACATTCCATAACATTGCTTTTATATCGGAGTAAGAATTTGGTTTTTGTGGGCATGTTTTTGAGGTTAATTTTATCGCTCAAAGTCACATTGAGAGGCCACAACACGCTGTTAAAATTGACCACGATGAGTTCTAAATCAAAATTGTTAATGAAAACCCATCTAATGTCTTTCAAGTTTTCCAACATGTTTTCATCAGGGCATTCGACATTCTCAGATAAACTTTCTCTTGAGCTAGCGTCACCTTGCATGATGTCTGAAATAGAGAAAAATTCCCTAGTACAAAAAGTTTTCTGCTTAAAAACAATTTTGCTGTAGGATATCGATGTATAAAATGAAGTAATGAGAATTAAACACCTTTGAAAACTACAGTTAAAACTAGAGATGGTGCTGCGAAATCATTGATATGATATTCAGTTTTCAGCTATTATGCTTGAACTAATTCTTGTAACTATAGTAACAAAATAAAAACAGTACCAACAGGCACTTTCTCCTGTAAAAATTGGGGGGCGGGGTGAGCTGACTGTCGCATCAGGAGCTAAGATCAGAAAACTTCAAGAGTGTCAAAGTTTTCCTTCCCTTGCACGAGGTCCTCAGTTGACTATCAAATGGATGTGCATCAGACTCTATGTGTTTCTGCGGTTCAAATAAGATTTTCCTGACAACGATTACAACTTGCAATTTGGCCTCAAGAAGCTCTTAACTTAAAGCCTTTTTTCAGTTCAAAAGAGATGCAACAAAAATTATCGAATTTGTTAGGTCTCATTATTTCAATACGTTATTTTGCTGAGCCAGCAAATGTATTGATTTATCTCACAATTCAATACTAAACACTTCATGCACAAAAATTAAGTAGGGACCAGACAGCCTCAATTGGCTTGATGTAAAAACATTAGGTATTGAAAAAGCAAAAACTACAAAACATTTGATCTCCTATGGAAAAAATTTTCAGTCAGAGGCAATATTAGCAGGTAAAGTTCAATTTGGACAAAAATTAGCCGCAATTGGCTTGCAACCGAGACAAACAAAATCGACTATTCTTGCTCGAGTTCCGAAGAGTTTAAACTGTGTTGTTCGTGTTAACCGTCTTCAGAGCACATTTCTTTTTGTAATCCAGGCCAAGTTGGTTCGCAGCCGCCCGGGCCTCCCTCAGGCGATAATCTGGCTCCCTTGGATATTTTTGTTTGACAACCCTCTCAAACATTTGTTCGAGTGAGGATTCAATGCGTTCCCTAGCGTTTGCTCTACACCGTTCGTGACCAATCATAGAATGGATCAACAAGCAATTTTCATCCTTACCAAACAATTTCTTGGCCAGCTCCCTTCCAAAATGGGCTGGATCAGGGCCAGCTATCATTTTCATCAGGTCTTCGCCTTTAAAATGCACAGGGATAGCGTCTTCGTTGTTCATTGCTAATTGATCCTCGTTCAATTCGCTCCGAGCAACAAAGAGAATTTCGATATTGTCAGCCTTCACTTTCTCTCTTAGTTTCTTCAGCTTGACTTTATGTGACTCAATCATAAGATCAAGAGTTTTTTCAAGATTGTCAACAGCGTCGCGTTTGTTGTGAGGCGTTGACGTTTTAGGCTTCTTTGTGCTATGCTTTGAGTCTGGAGTAGGCACAATTAAGTTCGATCCATTCGTAGCATTAATAGAGGAGACTGCTTCCAAATCAAGAACCTGAGAGATACTGCTGTTAACTTCGAAATTTTCTGTTTCTGATTCAGAACTAGAATCCAACTGTCTTTTCAGAATGCGAGACATTTCAACGGCCTTGAAAAATTTGAATTTTGGTAGAGTGCTGCTTAAATTAAAAGTTATTATGATCTGGAGAGAATTTTTATTATAATTGTCGAAAAAAAGTCTCCAAAAGACCCAAATTCATCAAATAAACTGAATTTTAAACAAATTTTAACATAAAACCAAAGAGTAAATAACAAAGTCCAAATTTTTGTTAAACTGTTGACAGCGTTCTTCTACCACTCTATTCTGAACAACAAAACGCATTCGCTGAGAAAACAGCAATCAAGCAAAAAGAAAACTGGTGACAAATGGTTTTAAAGAATAAAAAACACGAAATTTTAGGAATATTGCATAATTTGACCTTAAGTTTCCTAAAAAACCTTATTAAGTTTGAAGCATATTAAATGGTAAAACACAAAAATGCACAGAGAACGCTCAAAACATGGCAACTCTAAGTGTCGAATGCGCACTGATTAAACTAATTAGCAAAAACACCAGAGTATCATATGGATAGCAATTAGATATACCGACATATATTGAGTTACTGCAGTGAAAAAATTAAACGAAACAGTAAGCTGTTTATAAAATGGAAATTCAAGCTATCTTTAACTTTGCACTTTAGAAGATTGGCGATATTATAGTTTCATGAAGCAGCTAAACAGAAGCGAAAACTCTGAACGAACTTAAACAACAACTTCTATTTAGCAAGACATAAGCAAAATATTAAACAATTGCTGCAGAAGGTGTAGATGCTCTCAGCCACAATTGGCTTTTTTACAACTGAGTGTATAAAAGGTGGAGAAACTCTCGGCCACTGTTGGCTTTGTTACATTTGAGTTTTTAAAAATCGGAGTGACTCTCAGCCACAATGAACATGTTTCGGTATTGATTAGAGGGCAAACAGTATATCATAATAAACATTTTTCACTTCACTAAAGTGTCAGAAACGCACTTTGAACAACGAGTTTACGTTATCAGAGCAAGTTAAATAATAGTATACCAAACAAATGGTTCCCTAGGATAAGTTCCTTATATGTGGCCACAATTGGCTTGATATGGTCCAAACTCAATTCTCCGGGCTCTGATCGCATTTAGCAAAGCGCGTCTTCATGTCAGTTCCATACTGATTTCCCCCACGAATGGCTAGTCGTATAGCTTTTTCTGAGTCCGACGGGTAAAAACGAGTAATGCATTCTTTAAAAAGATCTTCTTTTTTCTTTTCTGCAGCATCGCGACATTTGGTTTTGCAGACCTTTATTCCCATTCTTGATGAGATTAACTCACATTTATCTTCCGCTCCAAATAGTGTGGCAGCTAGTAGACGACCAAAAGTCTGCGGACCACCCACAGGAGTAAGCTGCATCAAATCAAAACTCCCAAAATAGAGAGGCTCCGTGTTCTCTCTTGGTTGAGAGACCATAACATCTTTACTTTTCCTCAACAAATCGGTGAAACGAACACGAAAATTATTATTTTCCTTCGTTAACTTGCGCGCATGTTCTTTGTGCACAGCAATGAGCTCCCCAAACTTTTTCTCAATCAACAAAGCAAACCGTTCAGCAGGTACTGCCTCCTCGTTGATGGGTGGTAAAGTGTCAACAGAGTTGTTATTGTTGGACTCATCACATGAACTGTTTAGGTCCAGTACGGGGTCCTCCGGAACGCTAGCAGTGGGTGCAAATTTCAGAACTTTCTTTGACTTCCCGGAAACAAAAGTTTCTCGTCGTTTCACCAATTTTGTGGGCGAAAAACTGATAGTATCGCCGTTTAAGCTGACGTCACTTAATTGACCTTCCCCTTCAAGCATTTTCCTATGGACATACTCCATTGCACCATTCATGACAGCATTTCGCACAACGGCACTAAGTGAGCACTCTATCTCCTTATTCTCATAACAGAGTTTTACTTTAGTTTTTGTCGGCTGGCTTTCCAGGCTAAGTTTCTGCCGCGTTGTCATGTCTTGCGGCCACATAACGCTGTTATAGCCTATAACAATAGGCTCCAAATCACCCTTCTTGACAAAAATCCATCTCATATCCCTGGCTTTCTTCATTAATTCATCATCAAACTCCTCATAATTTTGAGAGGAAGTTCCCTTCGTTGATCTTATCGGTCTTTCCATAATGTCTAAAAAGATGAAGACCCCAATTTGAGTAGCAAAAACGTTTTTATGAAAAAGCAGATAATCTGATTACTCGGCCGTATATAAAACTTAGGATAAAACACAAAGCAAAGAAGCACTGAAAGCTACAGCCAACTCCTCGATTGGATATTGGCAGTCACTTTTGAACTACTTTTTTAAATTTAAAGAACAAAATCAAGCCCAATATACCACAAAATAACTCTTCCCTCACTCCAAGTTACGCATCTGGAAAAAAAAGAGAATATGCGAGAATCTTTTGCTCAAATAATTGAAATGTTGATATATGCAAGAACAAACAACAAAAAAAATCGAGTATAAATAACAACGAGAAATCAAATTGAGATATTAATTCATGGTAAAATTGAAACAGCCACAGTTGGCTTAGCAGACGAGGTACCAACCTGCAGTTTTGAACCAGTCCTACTTTTTAAAAAATTGCCCTTACTGTGATCCTCCTTAGTCTCTAAGGTGTCCTGGAAAAGATTTTTCCACAATTATGAGATGTGGCGCATTTAACGCAAACTCCCCAGAAGCACGTTCGGCATACACAGAAAAGAGATCTTTTAGGATTGAAAACTAGACATTCTGCACACTTTGTTTTATCGGCGTAATGGCCTTTTCCTTTTCTGATGAAAAGACCACTAATAGGGTGTCGTCTCAAGAAACTGTGCATCCAATCAATTCCTGCGGTATTTTTCCGCTTCCAGCTCACAGGGCAGTTTGTTTTCCAAATTTGGCTCTGCCGATAAACTAGGCGCAAAACCTTTTTTCGGGTTTGGGTTTTGAAACAGATGAGCTCGACTAATTCAGTTTCTTGTTGCTCTGTGAAAACGCGGGATCTGCCTGGTTTTCTAACTGATGAATCAATGCTGATTGTTTCATGTCTTTGAACACAGCGCCTCAGAGTGGAGAAGGGAATTTTATACAAACGACTCACCTCCCTGGTAGAGGAGCCCCACAATCTGGTGTGCTTTGCAGCCATTATGAGTTTACTTACCGAGTACCCTTTTGAAGTCTTTTTTTATAGTTTCGCACCATTAGTCTGAAGCCCAAAATTTAGCTGCCGAAAAATTGCCTTTCAGAAAAATCAAAGCAAATGGATTTATGCAAAGGGTTTCATCATCAGAAATGAAGATTTTAAAAAATCTTGATCGCAGACTCCTCAATCGGATGTCGCATTTCAAACATTGGTTTGCGGCTTAGAGAATTGAAACCAGCCAGTGTTACCTCCTTTGGGGCCTCTAAAAGCTTTAAAAGCAGATTTGGGTCCTTTAAAAGCCAAGATTTTTGTTGTTCCATACACCATACTAAAAATTTTCTATTTCGACCTCTTTCAATCAAAAATTTTCTAGTTTAGGGATAAATGCGAAGGCCCACTCCTCAATCGGATGACAGCTTTCAAAAAAACTTGTTGGATAAAGGTGCAATGCACGCTCTTCATCTTGGAAATACAAATGAAGCACAGAAGTCAACATAGAAGTCCAAAATGTTACACAGTATAAACAATCAAATTGTCAAATAGTCAAACAGTAAAAGTTTTTTGAAGTCAAAGCAGCAGAACTCAAATTATAGTCAAATAACTCAAAGTTTTTTAACAAGCAATTCAATTTTTCATAGATCAGAGACTAACTGCAGGAAATTGTTCGACAATCGCTTGCAGAAGATGTCAAACATATGCCAATATATATGAGAAAAAAAGATTTTAATAAGTTTTCAGCCACAATTAGCTTGCTCTCAAAAAGAAACACAACCCCTGGGTTAACTATAATTAAAGAAACCTATTTTGATAGAGAGAATGCAGAAGCAGTTGTTTTCTGAAATCTCGACCAACTTGATTTGCAGCCTCCAAAGCTCTACGCAAACAATATTCGGTATCATCAGGAAACCGGTCGCTCACAACGTTCACAAACATTTTTTCCAACGAAGAATAGGCATCAGAGCCAGGGTTTCCAACAGAATTTTGGCCTAGGACAAATTCAACCAACAAGCAATTTTCGTCCACTCCAAAAATGATTTTTGCAAGCTCTCTTCCAAAACTTGAGGGATCGGCGACGTCCACCAATTTAATGAAGGCCTTGCTATCAGTAAGTTTCTGGTCAAAAGTTGACAAGGGTTTTGTACCAGTTTCCATTATGAGACCATTCAGATGTCCACTGGAAAATAAACTGATCTTTTAAAACAATTTAAGTCCATAGCCAGTTTAGAGCCACTTCTGGTAGCCAGTTTGAACAGTTAATCAGTTTGATTAAGAAACAAAATTTTACCTTACCTCAATTGGATGTTGCAATAGAATATAGGTCTTTGGCATCAACATTTGAACCCGGGGCTACCTCCGCAGATTCACGGCCTTCAAAAGCCTAGATTTTTTTACAATACACCGTACTAAAAGTTTTCTTCTCGACCTTTTTCAATCCAATTTTTCCAGTCTAAGGATAAATGCAAAAGCCGACTCCTCAATCGGATGACAGCTCTTCATCTTAGAAATACAAATTAAGAAAGATGTGCGCACGGATTAAAATAGTTGTCAAAAATGTTACACAGTATAATCTTCAAATTTTCAAATAGTAAGTTCTTCGAAGTCAAAGCAGCAAAACTCAAATTTTAGTCAAATAACTCAAAGTATTTTAACAAGCAATTCAATTTTTCATATGTCAGAAACTAATTGCAGGAAATTGTTCTACAATCACTTGCAGAAGATGTCAAACATATGCCAATATATATATGCTAAACAAATGATTGAAATAACAGTTTTTTTTCAGCCACAATTGGCTTGCTCTCAAAACGAAACGATCTTCTCTAACCCAAATAATTTTAGTCTTAGGATAAATGCGAATGCCGACTCCTCAATCGGATGTCAGCTCTTCATCTTAGAAATACAAATTAAGAATGATCTGCGCATGAACTAAAATCTTAGCCTAGAATGTAGTATAAAACACAGTACAATCAAATTGTCAAATAGTCAAAGAGTAAATGTTTTTTGAACTCAAAGCAGCAAAACTCAAATTATAGTCAAATAACTTAAAGTAGTTTAACAAGCGATTCAATTCTTCAAAGGCTAACTGCAGCAAATTGCTCGACGAACGATCTCAGGAGGATATAGCTTTCATCAGTTACGTAAACATTATCGGCAGACAATTCTACCTCAGGAAGATCAGGCATCATACGATTTCTGAATGTTTTTCTCAGTCTTGAATTTAGCATATGAATAGCTGTAGCAGCCGATGAGCGCGAAATAATCGGCATTATACAGCCTATTCGTCTTGTATCACGACACCAGTCCATCGCCTCCTTTATCACCTTCAAGGTGTCTCCGATGCTTTCTATTGGATCATGAATTCTCCGAGGATGCTCGGAAACGTCGTTTCCTCCGATTGGAAAATAATAAAACCGTAGTCGGATAGCACATCCAAGTAATTTGGCCATTGGAAAGCATTGAGCCCACCAACTCCATAGAAATCAACAACAGTGCTTGCGCCAGCCATTCGGTTGACATGAGAATCCCCAAATACAATTACACTGGAAGCCATCAACCTAAGAAAAAAAGGCATCAAAAACTTAATTGAGCAAAAAAAATCAACCCTAGTATCTAGTTCAAAAAACCCCTGATACCCGGGGCTGGGTGGTCCCAGTTTACCGCTGGTTCGGTCCAAAAAAACCCCTGATACCCGGGGCTGGGTGGTCCCAGTTTACCGCTGGTTTGGTCCGAAAAAACCCCTGATACCCGGGGCTGGGTGGTCCCAGTTTACCGCTGGTTCGGTCCAAAAAAAACCCCTGATACCCGGGGCTGGGTGGTCCCAGTTTACCGCTGTTTCGGTCCAAAAAAAAACGCCTGATACCCGGGGCTGGGTGGTCCCAGTTATACGCTGGTTCGGTCCAAAAAAAAACTCTGAGACCCGGGGCTGAGTTGTCTCAGGTTACCGCTGGTTCATCATTTTACCTACCTAAAAACAGAAATTTGAAAGCATGCTCCACAATCGGATGTCGGCTTTCAAAACATTGACCTAAGACTATATCAATTGAATACTTCCAAAACAGATAAACACATTTACTAACGGTTGGATTGTCACTGTCCAAGTACAGTCTGATAGGGAAAGAATTTTTGATCTCGGGTGTATACGAAAAAATTACTCGATACGTTGTCAAATTTCGCACTCAAAAACTCGTTATATAGTGTTTCAACATAAATTGCTTTTCAACCTAGTCAAGGACTTATTCAAATGAATTGAGGGTCAAGGTTGGATTGTCACTGTCCGAGTACGGTCTGAGAGGGAACGAATTTTTGATCTAGGGCGTATACGAAAAAAGCACTCGATACGTTGTCAAATTTCGCTCTCAAAAACTCGCTATAGTGTTTCAACATAAATTGCTTTTCAACCTAGTCAAGGACTCATTCAAATGAAATGAGGGTCTAGGGAGGAGTGTCACTGTCCGAGTAAAGTCTGATAGGGAAAGAATTTTTGATCTAGGGTGTACACCAAAAAAGTACTCGATACGTTGTCAAATTTCGCACTCAAAAACTCGTTATATAGTGTTTCAACATAAATTGCTTTTCAACCTAGTCAAGGACTTATTCAAATGAATTGAGGGTCTAGGTTGCATTGTCACTGTCCGAGTACGGTCTGAGAGGGAACAAATTTTTGATCAAGGGCTTATACGAAAAAAGCACGCGATAAGTTGTGAAATTTCGCTCTCAAAAACTCGCTATATAGTGGTTCAACATCAATTGCTTTTCAACCTAGTCAAGGACTTATTCAAATGAATTGAGGGTCTAGGGAGGAGTGTCACTGTCTGAGTACGGTCTGAGAGGGAGAATTTTTGATCTAGGGTGTATACGAAAAAAGTACTCGATACGTTGTCAAATTTCGCGCTCAAAAACTCGCTATATAGTGTTTCAACATAAACTGTTTTTCAACCTAGTCAAGGACTTATTCAAATGAATTGAGGTTCTAGGTTGGATTGTCACTGTCCGAGTACGGTCTGAGAGGGAAAGAATTTTTGATCTAGGCTGTATACGAAAAAAGTACTCGATACGTTGTCAAATTTCGCTCTCAAAAACTCGCTATATAGTGTTTCAACATAAATTGCTTTTCAACCTAGTCAAGGACTTATTCAAATGAATTGAGGGTCTAGGTTGGATTGTCACTGTCCGAGTACGGTCTGGGAGAGAAAGAATTTTTGATCTAGGTTGTATACGAAAAAAGTACTCGATACGTTGTCAAATTTCGCTCTCAAAAACTCGCTATAGTGTTTCAACATCAATTGCTTTTCAACCTAGTCAAGGACTTATTCAAACGAATTGAGGGTCTAGGTTGGATTGTCACTGTCCGAGTACGGTCTGAGAGGGAACGAATTTTTGATCTAGGTTGTATACGAAAAAAGTACTCGATACGTTGTCAAATTTCGCTCTCAAAAACTCGCTATATAGTGTTTCAACATCAATTGCTTTTCAACCTAGTCAAGGACTTATTCAAATGAATTGAGGGTCTAGGGAGGGTGTCACTGTCCGAATACGGTCTGAGAGGGAAAGAATTTTTGATCTAGGTTGTATACGAAAAAAAAACTCGATATGTTGTCAAATTTCGCTCTCAAAAACTCGCTATATAGTGTTTCAACATCAATTGCTTTTCAACCTAGTCAAGGACTTATTCAAATGAATTGAGGGTCTAGGGAGGAGTGTCACCGTCCAAATACGGTCTGAGAGGGAAAGAATTTTTGATCTAGGTTGTATACGAAAAAAGTACTCGATACGTTGTCAAATTTCGCTCTCAAAAACTCGCTATATAGTGTTTCAACATCAATTGCTTTTCAACCTAGTCAAGGACTTATTCAAATGAATTGAGGGTCTAGGGAGGAGTGTCACTGTCCGAGTACGGTCTGAGAGGGAAAGAATTTTTGATCTAGGGTGTATACTAAAAAAGTACTCGATACGTTGTCAGATTTCGCGCTCAAAAACTCGCTATATAGTGTTTCAACATAAATTGCTTTTCAACCTAGTCAAGGGCTTATTCATATGAATTGAGGGTCTAGGTTGGATTGTCACTGTACAAGTAAAGTCTGATAGGGAAAGAATTTTTGATCTAGGGTGTATACGAAAAAAGTACTCGACACGTTGTCAAATTTCGCGCTCAAAAACTCGCTATAGTGTTTCAACATAAACTGCTTTTCAACCTAGTCAAGGACTTATTCAAATGAATTGAGGGTCTAGGGAGGAGTGTCACTGTCCGAGTACGGTCTGAGAGGGACAGAATTTTTGATCTAGGGTGTAACTAAAAAAGTACTCGATACGTTGTCAAATTTCGCGCTCAAAAACTCGCTATATAGTGTTTCAACATCAATTGCTTTTCAACCTAGTCCAGGACTTATTCAAATGAACTGAGGGTCTAGGTTGGATTGTCACTGTCCGAGTACAGTCTGATAGGGAAAGAATTTTTGATCTAGGGTGTATACGAAAAAAGTACTCGATACGTTGTCAAATTTCGCGCTCAAAAACTCTCTATATAGTGTTTCAACATAAATTGCTTTTCAACCTAGTCAAGGACTTATTCAAATGAATTGAGAGCCAAGGGAGGAGTGTCACTGCCCGAGTCTCTCAATTCATTTGAATAAGTCCTTGACTAGGTTGAAAAGCAATTTATGTTGAAACACTATATAGCGAGTTTATGAGAGCGAAATTTGACAACGTATCGAGTACTTTTTTCGTATACAACCTAGATCAAAAATTCTTTCCCTATTAGACTGTACTCGGACAGTGACACTCCTACCTAGACCCTCAATTCATTTGAATAAGTCCTTGACTAGGTTGAAAAGCAATTTATGTTGAAACACGATATAGCGAGTTTTTGAGAGCGAAATTTGACAACGTATCGAGTACTTTTTTCGTATACAACCTAGATCGAAAATTCTTTCCCTATCAGACTGTACTCGGACAGTGACACTCCTACCTAGACCCTCAATTCATTTGAATAAGTCCTTGACTAGGTTGAAAAGCAATTTATGTTGAAACACTATATAGCGAGTTTTTGAGCGCGAAATCCGACAACGTATCGAGTACTTTTTTCGTATAAACCCTAGATCAAAAATTCTTTCCCTCTCAGACCGTACTCGGACAGTGACACTCCTCCCTAGACCCTCAATTCATTTGAATAAGTCCTTGACTAGGTTGAAAAGCAATTTATGTTGAAACACTATAGCGAGTTTTTGAGCGCAAAATTTGACAACGTATCGAGTACTTTTTTTCGTATACACCCTAGATTAAAAATTCTTTCCCTATCAGACTGTATTCGGGCAGTGACACTCCTACCTAGACCCTCAAATCATTTGAATAAGTCCTTGACTAGGTTGAAAAGCAATTTATGTTGAAACACTATATAGCGAGTTTTTGAGCGAGAAATTTGACAACGTATCGAGTACTTTTTTCGTATACAACCTAGATCGAAAATTCTTTCCCTATCAGACTGTACTCGGACAGTGACACTCCTACCTAGACCCTCAATTCATTTGAATAAGTCCTTGACTAGGTTGAAAAGCAATTTATGTTGAAACACTATATAGCGAATTTTTGAGCGCGAAATTTGACAACGTATCGAGTACTTTTTTCGTATACACCCTAGATCAAAAATTCTTTCCTTATCAGACTGTACTCGGACAGTGACACTCCTACCTATACCTTCAATTCATTTGAATAAGTCCTTGACTAGGTTGAAAACCAATTTTGTTGAAACACTATATAGCGAGTTTTTGAGCGCAAAATTTGACAACGTATCGAGTACTTTTTTCGTATACACCCTAGATCAAAAATTCTTTCCTTATCAGACTGTACTCGGACAGTGACACTCCTACCTATACCTTCAATTCATTTGAATAAGTCCTTGACTAGGTTGAAAACCAATTTTGTTGAAACACTATATAGCGAGTTTTTGAGCGCAAAATTTGACAACGTATCGAGTACTTTTTTCGTATACACCCTAGATCGAAAATTCTTTCCCTATCAGACTGTACTCTGACAGTGACACTCCTCCCTAGACCCTCAATTCATTTGAATAAGTCCTTGACTGGGTTGAAAAGCATTTTATGTTGAAACACTATAAAGCGAGTTTTTGAGCGCGAAATTTGACAACGTATCGAGTACTTTTTTCGTATACACCCTAGATCAAAAATTCTTTCCCTCTCAGACCGTACTTGGACAGTGACAGTCCTCCCTAGACCCTCAATTCATTTGAATAAGTCCTTGACTAGGTTGAAAAGCAATTTATGTTGAAACACTATAGCGAGTTTTTGAGCGCAAAATTTGACAACGTATCGAGTACTTTTTTCGTATACAACCTAGATCGAAAATTTTTTCCCTATCAGACTGTAATCGGACAGTGACACTCCTACCTAGACCCTCAATTCATTTGAATAAGTCCTTGACTAGGTTGAAAAGCAATTTATGTTGAAACACTATAGCGAGTTTTTGAGCGCAAAATTTGACAACGTATCGAGTACTTTTTTCGTATACACCCTAGATTAAAAATTCTTTCCCTATCAGACTGTATTCGGGCAGTGACACTCCTACCTAGACCCTCAAATCATTTGAATAAGTCCTTGACTAGGTTGAAAAGCAATTTATGTTGAAACACTATATAGCGAGTTTTTGAGCGAGAAATTTGACAACGTATCGAGTACTTTTTTCGTATACAACCTAGATCGAAAATTCTTTCCCTATCAGACTGTACTCGGACAGTGACACTCCTACCTAGACCCTCAATTCATTTGAATAAGTCCTTGACTAGGTTGAAAAGCAATTTATGTTGAACCACTATATAGCGAATTTTTGAGCGCGAAATTTGACAACGTATCGAGTACTTTTTTCGTATACACCCTAGATCAAAAACTCTTTCCCTATCAGACTGTACTCGGACAGTGACACTCCTACCTATACCTTCAATTCAATTGAATAAGTCCTTGACTAGGTTGAAAAGCAATTTATGTTGAACCACTATATAGCGAATTTTTGAGCGCGAAATTTGACAACGTATCGAGTACTTTTTTCGTATACACCCTAGATCAAAAACTCTTTCCCTTTCAGACTGTTCTCGGGCAATGGCACTCCTCCCTAGACCCTCAACTCATTCGAATAAGTCCTTGACTAGGTTGAAAAGCAATTTTTGTTGAAACACTATATAGCGAGTTTTTGAGCGCGAAATCTGACAACGTATCGAGTAATTTTTTCGTATACACCCTAGAACAAAAATTCTTTCCCTCTCAGACCGTACTTGGACAGTGACACTCCTCCCTAGACCCTCAATTCATTTGAATAAGTCATTGACTAGGTTGAAAAGCAATTTATGTTGAATTACTTTAGCGAGTTTTTGAGCGCAAAATCTGACAACGTATCGAGTAATTTTTTCGTATACACCCTAGATCAAAAACTCTTTCCCTATCAGACTGTACTTGGACAGTGACACTCCTACCTATACCTTCAATTCATTTGAATAAGTCCTTGACTAGGTTGAAAAGCATTTTATGTTGAAACACTATATAGCGAACTTTTGAGCGCAAAATTTGACAACGTATCGAGTACTTTTTTCGTATACACCCTAGATCAAAAACTCTTTCCCTTTCAGACTGTTCTCGGGCAATGGCACTCCTCCCTAGACCCTCAACTCATTCGAATAAGTCCTTGACTAGGTTGAAAAGCAATTTTTGTTGAAACACTATATAGCGAGTTTTTGAGCGCGAAATCTGACAACGTATCGAGTAATTTTTTCGTATACACCCTAGAACAAAAATTCTTTCCCTCTCAGACCGTACTTGGACAGTGACACTCCTCCCTAGACCCTCAATTCATTTAAATAAGTCCTTGACTAGGTTGAAAAGCATTTTATGTTGAAACACTATATAGCGAACTTTTGAGCGCAAAATTTGACAACGTATCGAGTACTTTTTTCGTATACACCCTAGATCAAAAACTCTTTCCCTTTCAGACTGTTCTCGGGCAATGGCACTCCTCCCTAGACCCTCAACTCATTCGAATAAGTCCTTGACTAGGTTGAAAAGCAATTTTTGTTGAAACACTATATAGCGAGTTTTTGAGCGCGAAATCTGACAACGTATCGAGTAATTTTTTCGTATACACCCTAGAACAAAAATTCTTTCCCTCTCAGACCGTACTTGGACAGTGACACTCCTCCCTAGACCCTCAATTCATTTGAAAAGGTCATTGACTAGGTTGAAAAGCAATTTATGTTGAATTACTTTAGCGAGTTTTTGAGCGCAAAATCTGACAACGTATCGAGTAATTTTTTCGTATACACCCTAGATCAAAAACTCTTTCCCTATCAGACTGTACTTGGACAGTGACACTCCTACCTATACCTTCAATTCATTTGAATAAGTCCTTGACTAGGTTGAAAAGCATTTTATGTTGAAACACTATATAGCGAACTTTTGAGCGCAAAATTTGACAACGTATCGAGTACTTTTTTCGTATACACCCTAGATCGAAAATTCTTTCCCTATCAGACTGTACTCGGACAGTGACACTCCTCCCTAGACCCTCAATTCATTTGAATAAGTCCTTGACTAGGTTGAAAAGCATTTTATGTTGAAACACTATATAGCGAGTTTTTGAGCGCGAAATTTGACAACGTATCGAGTACTTTTTTCGTATACACCCTAGATCAAAAATTTTTTCCCTCTCAGACCGTACTTGGACAGTGACACTCCTCCCTAGACCCTCAATTCATTTAAATAAGTCATTGACTAGGTTGAAAAGCAATTTATGTTGAAACACTATATAGCGAGTTTTTGAGCGAGAAATTTGACAACGTATCGAGTACTTTTTTCGTATACAACCTAGATCGAAAATTTTTTCCCTATCAGACTGTACTCGGACAGTGACACTCCTCCCTAGACCCTCAATTCATTTGAATAAGTCCTTGACTAGGTTGAAAAGCAATTTATGTTGAAACACTATATAGCGAGTTTTTGAGCGCGAAATTTGACAACGTATCGATTACTTTTTTCGTATACACCCTAGATCAAAAATTTTTTCCCTCTCAGACCGTACTTGGACAGTGACACTCCTCCCTAGACCCTCAATTCATTTGAATAAGTCATTGACTAGGTTGAAAAGCAATTTATGTTGAATTACTATAGCGAGGTTTTGAGCGCAAAATCTGACAACGTATCGAGTACTTTTTTCGTATAAACCCTAGATCAAAAATTCTTTCCCTCTCAGACCGTACTCGGACAGTGACACTCCTCCCTAGACCCTCAATTCATTTGAATAAGTCCTTGACTAGGTTGAAAAGCAATTTATGTTGAAACACTATAGCGAGTTTTTGAGCGCAAAATTTGACAACGTATCGAGTACTTTTTTCGTATACACCCTAGATTAAAAATTCTTTCCCTATCAGAATGTACTCGGACAGTGACACTCCTACATATACCTTCAATTCATTTGAATAAGTCCTTGACTAGGTTGAAAAGCAATTTATGTTGAAACACTATAGCGAGTTTTTGAGCAAAAAATTTGACAACGTATCGAGTACTTTTTTCGTATAAAACCTAGATCAAAAATTTTTTCCCTCTCAGGCCGTACTCGGACAGTGACACTCCTCCCTAGACCCTCAATTCATTTGAATAAGTCCTTGACTAGGTTGAAAAGCAATTTATGTTGAAACACTATAGCGAGTTTTTGAGCGCAAAATTTAACAACGTATCGAGTATTTTTTTTGTATACACCCTAGATCAAAAATTTTTTCCCTATCAGACTGTACTCGGACAGTGACACTCCTACCTAGACCGTCAAATCATTTGAATAAGTTCTTGACTAGGTTGAAAAGCAATTTATGTTGAAACACTATATAGCGAGTTTTTGAGCGAGAAGTTTGACAACGTATCGAGTACCTTTTTCGTATACAACCTAGATCGAAAATTCTTTCCCTATCAGACTGTACTCGGACAGTGACACTCCTCCCTAGACCCTCAATTCATTTGAATAAGTCCTTGACTAGGTTGAAAAGCAATTTATGTTGAAACAGTATATAGCGAGTTTTTGAGCGCGAAATTTGACAACGTATCGAGTACTTTTTTCGTATACACCCTAGATCAAAAATTTTTTCCCTATCAGACTGTACTCGGACAGTGACACTCCTACCTATACCTTCAATTCATTTGAATAAGTCCTTGACTAGGTTGAAAAGCAATTTTTGTTGAAACACTATAGCGAGTTTTTGAGCAAAAAATTTGACAACGTATCGAGTACTTTTTTTGTATAAACCCTAGATCAAAAATTCTTCACCTCTCAGACCGTACTCGGACAGTGACACTCCTCCCTAGATCCTCAATTCATTTGAATAAGTCCTTGACTAGGTTGAAAAGCAATTTATGTTGAAACACTATAGCGATTTTTTGAGCGCAAAAATTGACAACGTATCGAGTACTTTTTTCGTATACACCCTAGATTAAAAATTCTTTTCCTATCAGACTGTACTCGGACAGTGACACTCCTACCTAGACCGTCAAATCATTTGAATAGGTCCTTGACTAGGTTGAAAAGCAATTTATGTTGAAATACTATATTGAGTTTTTGAGCGAGAAATTTGACAACGTATCGAGTACTTTTTTCGTATACAACCTAGATCGAAAATTCTCTGCCTATCAGACTGTACTCGGACATTGACACTCCTACCTAGACCCTCAATTCATTTGAATAAGTCCTTGACTAGGTTGAAAAGCAATTTATGTTGAAACACTATATAGCGAGTTTTTGAGCGCGAAATTTGACAACGTATCGAGTACTTTTTTCGTATACACCCTAGATCAAAAATTCTTTCCCTCTCAGACCGTACTCGGACAGTGACACTCCTCCCTGACCCTCAATTCATTTGAATAAGTCCTTGACTAGGTTGAAAAGCAATTTTTGTTGAAACACTAAAGCGAGTTTTTGAGCGCAAAATTTAACAACGTATCGAGTAATTTTTTCGTATACACCCTAGATCAAAAATTCTTTCCCTCTCAGACCGTACTCGGACAGTGACACTCCTCCCTAGAGCCTCAATTCATTTGAATAAGTCCTTGACTAGGTTGAAAAGCAATTTATGTTGAAACACTATAGCGAGTTTTTGAGCGCAAAATTTAACAACGTATCGAGTACTTTTTTCGTATACACCCTAGATCAAAAATTCTTTCCCTATCAGACTGTACTCGGACAGTGACACTCCTCCCTAGACCCTCAATTCATTTGAATAAGTCCTTGACTAGGTTGAAAAGCAATTTATGTTGAAACACTATATAGCGAGTTTTTGAGCGCGAAATTTGACAACGTATCGAGTACTTTTTTCGTATACAGCCTAGATTAAAAATTCTTTCCTTATCAGACTGTACTCGGACAGTGACACTCCTCCCTAGACCCTCAATTCATTTGAATAGGTCATTGACTAGGTTGAAAAGCAATTTATGTTGAATTACTATAGCGAGTTTTTGAGCGCAAAATCTGACAACGTATCGAGTACTTTTTTCGTATAAACCCTAGATCAAAAATTCGTTCCCTCTCAGACCTTACTCAGACAGTGACAGTCCTCCCTAGACTCTCAATTCATTTGAATAAGTCCTTGACTAGGTTGAAAAGCAATTTATGTTGAAACACTATATAGCGAGTTTTTGAGCGAGAAATTTGACAACGTATCGAGTACTTTTTTTCGTATACAGCCTAGATTAAAAATTCTTTCCTTATCAGACTGTACTCGGACAGTGACACTCCTACCTAGACCGTCAAATCATTTGAATAAGTCCTTGACTAGGTTGAAAAGCAATTTATGTTGAAACACTATAGCGAGTTTTTGAGCGCAAAAATTGACAACGTATCAAGTACTTTTTTCGTATACACCCTAGATTAAAAATTTTTTCCCTATCAGACTGTACTCGGACAGTGACACTCCTACCTAGAACCTCAATTCATTTGAATAAGTCCTTGACTAGGTTGAAAAGCAATTTATGTTGAAACACTATAGCAAGTTTTTGAGCGCAAAATTTAACAACGTATCGAGTACTTTTTTCGTATACACCCTAGATCAAAAATTCTTTCCCTATCAGACTGTACTCGGACAGTGACACTCCTCCCTAGACCCTTAATTCATTTGAATAAGTCCTTGACTAGGTTGAAAAGCAATTTATGTTGAAACACTATATAGCGAGTTTTTGAGCGCGAAATTTGACAACGTATCGAGTACTTTTTTCGTATACACCCTAGATCAAAAATTCTCTCCCTCTCAGACCGTACTCGGACAGTGACACTCCTCCCTAGACCCTCAATTCATTTGAATAAGTCCTTGACTAGGTTGAAAAGCAAATTATGTTGAAACACTATATAGCGAGTTTTTGAGCGAGAAATTTGACAACGTATCGAGTACTTTTTTCGTATACAGCCTAGATTAAAAATTCTTTCCCTATCAGACTGTACTCGGACAGTGACACTCTTACCTAGACCGTCAAATCATTTGAATAAGTCCTTGACTAGGTTGAAAAGCAATTTATGTTGAAACACTATATAGCGAGTTTTTGAGCGAGAAGTTTGATAACGTATCGAGTACCTTTTTCGTATACAACCTAGATCGAAAATTCTTTCCCTATCAGACTGTACTCGGACAGTGACACTCCTCCCTAGACCCTCAATTCATTTGAATAAGTCCTTGACTAGGTTGAAAAGCAATTTATGTTGAAACACTATATAGCGAGTTTTTGAGCGCGAAATTTGACAACGTATCGAGTACTTTTTTCGTATACACCCTAGAGCAAAAATTCTTTCCCTATCAGACTGTACTCGGACAGTGACACTCCTACCTATACCTTCAATTCATTTGAATAAGTCCTTGACTAGGTTGAAAAGCAATTTATGTTGAAACACTATAGCGAGCTTTGAGCGAAAAATTTGACAACGTATCGAGTACTTTTTTCGTATAAACCCTAGATCAAAAATTTTTTCCCTCTCAGACCGTACTCGGACAGTGACACTCCTCCCTAGACCCTCAATTCATTTGAATAAGTCCTTGACTAGGTTGAAAAGCAATTTATGTTGAAACACTATAGCGAGTTTTTGAGCGCAAAATTTGACAACGCATCGAGTACTTTTTTCGTATACACCCTAGATTAAAAATTCTTTCCCTATCAGACTGTACTCGGACAGTGACACTCCTACCTAGACCGTCAAATCATTTGAATAAGTCCTTGACTAGGTTGAAAAGCAATTTATGTTGAAACACTATATATAGCGAGTTTTTGAGCGAGAAATTTGACAACGTATCGAGTACTTTTTTCGTATACAACCTAGATCGAAAATTTTTTCCCTATCAGACTGTACTCGGACAGTGACACTCCTACCTAGACCCTCAATTCATTTGAATAAGTCCTTGACTAGGTTGAAAAGCAATTTATGTTGAAACACTATATAGCGAGTTTTTGAGCGCGAAATCTGACAACGTATCGAGTACTTTTTTCGTATACACCCTAGATCAAAAATTCTTTCCCTCTCAGACCGTACTTGGACAGTGACACTCCTCCCTAGACCCTCAATTCATTTGAATAAGTCCTTGACTAGGTTGAAAAGCAATTTATGTTGAAACACTATATATAGCGAGTTTTTGAGCGCGAAATTTGACAACGTATCGAGTACTTTTTTCGTATACACCCTAGAGCAAAAATTCTTTCCCTATCAGACTGTACTCGGACAGTGACACTCCTACCTATACCTTCAATTCATTTGAATAAGTCCTTGACTAGGTTGAAAAGCAATTTATGTTGAAACACTATAGCGAGCTTTGAGCGAAAAATTTGACAACGTATCGAGTACTTTTTTCGTATAAACCCTAGATCAAAAATTTTTTCCCTCTCAGACCGTACTCGGACAGTGACACTCCTCCCTAGACCCTCAATTCATTTGAATAAGTCCTTGACTAGGTTGAAAAGCAATTTATGTTGAAACACTATAGCGAGTTTTTGAGCGCAAAATTTGACAACGCATCGAGTACTTTTTTCGTATACACCCTAGATTAAAAATTCTTTCCCTATCAGACTGTACTCGGACAGTGACACTCCTACCTAGACCGTCAAATCATTTGAATAAGTCCTTGACTAGGTTGAAAAGCAATTTATGTTGAAACACTATATATAGCGAGTTTTTGAGCGAGAAATTTGACAACGTATCGAGTACTTTTTTCGTATACAACCTAGATCGAAAATTTTTTCCCTATCAGACTGTACTCGGACAGTGACACTCCTACCTAGACCCTCAATTCATTTGAATAAGTCCTTGACTAGGTTGAAAAGCAATTTATGTTGAAACACTATATAGCGAGTTTTTGAGCGCGAAATCTGACAACGTATCGAGTACTTTTTTCGTATACACCCTAGATCAAAAATTCTTTCCCTCTCAGACCGTACTTGGACAGTGACACTCCTCCCTAGACCCTCAATTCATTTGAATAAGTCCTTGACTAGGTTGAAAAGCAATTTATGTTGAAACACTATATAGCGAATTTTTGAGCGCGAAATTTGACAACGTATCGAGTACTTTTTTCGTATACACCCTAGATCAAAAATTCTTTCCCTATCAGACTGTACTTGGACAGTGACACTCCTACCTATACCTTCAATTCATTTGAATAAGTCCTTGACTAGGTTGAAAAGCAATTTATGTTGAAACACTATAGCGAGTTTTTGAGCAAAAAATTTGACAACGTATCGAGTACTTTTTTCGTATAAACCCTGGATCAAAAATTCTTTCCCTCTCGGACCGTACTTGGACAGTGACACTCCTCCCTAGACCCTCAATTCATTTGAATAAGTCCTTGACTAGGTTGAAAAGCAATTTATGTTGAAACACTATAGCGAGTTTTTGAGCGCAAAATTTGACAACGTATCGAGTACTTTTTTCGTATACGCCCTAGATTAAAAACTCTTTCCCTATCAGACTCTACTCGGACAGTGACACTCCTACCTAGACCCTCAATTCATTTGAATAAGTCCTTGACTAGGTTGAAAAGCAATTTATGTTGAAACACTATAGCGAGTTTTTGAGCGCAAAATTTGACAACGTATCGAGTACTTTTTTCGTATACACCCTAGATCAAAAACTCTTTCCCTATCAGACTGTACTCGGACAGTGACACTCCTACCTAGACCCTCAAATCATTTGAATAAGTCCTTGACTAGGTTGAAAAGCAATTTATGTTGAAACACTATAGCGAGTTTTTGAGGAAAAAATTTGACAACGTATCGAGTACTTTTTTCGTATACACCCTAGATCAAAACCTCTTTCCCTCTCAGACCGTACTCGGACAGTGACACTCCTCCCTAGACCCTCAATTCGTTTGAATAGGTCCTTGATTAGGTTGAAAAGCAATTTATGTTGAAACACTATAGCGAGTTTTTGAGGAAAAAATTTGACAACGTATCGAGTACTTTTTTCGTATACACCCTAGATCAAAATTCTTTCCCTATCAGACTGTACTCGGACAGTGACACTCCTACCTAGACCCTCAATTCATTCGAATAAGTCCTTGACTAGGTTGAAAAGCAATTTCTGTTGAAACACTATATAGCGAATTTTTGAGCGCGAAATTTGACAACGTATCGAGCGCTTTTTTCGTATACAACCTAGATCAAAAATTTTTTCCCTATCAGACTGTACTAGGACAGTGACACTCCTACCTAGACCCTCAATTCTTTTGAATAAGTCCTTGACTAGGTTGAAAAGCAATTTATGTTGAAACACTATATAGCGAGTTTTTGAGAGCGAAATTTGACAACGTATCGAGTACTTTTTTCGTATACAACTTAGATCGAAAATTCTTTCCCTATCAGACTGTACTCAGACAGTGAAACTCCTACCTAGACCCTCAATTCATTTGAATAAGTCCTTGACTAGGTTGAAAAGCAATTTATGTTGAAACACTATATAGCGAATTTTTGAGCGCGAAATTTGACAACGTATCGAGTACTTTTTTCGTATACACCCTTGATCAGAAATTCTTTCCCTATCAGACTTTACTCGGACATTGACACTCCTACCTAGACCCTCAATTCATTTGAATAAGTCCTTGACTAGGTTGAAAAGCAATTTATGTTGAAACACTATATAGCGAGTTTTTGAGCGCGAAATTTGACAACGTATCGAGTACTTTTTTCGTATACACCCTAGATCAAAAACTCTTTCCCTCTCAGACTGTTCTTGTTCAATGACACTCCTCCCTAGACCCTCAATTCATTCGAATAAGTCCTTGACTAGGTTGAAAAGCAATTTATGTTGAAACACTATATAGCGAGTTTTTGAGAGCGAAATTTGACAATGTATCGAGTACTTTTTTCGTATACAACCTAGATCAAAAACTCTTTCCCTATCCGACTGTACTCGGACAGTGACACTCCTCCCTAGACCCTCAGTTCATTTGAATAAGTCCTTGACTAGGTTGAAAAGCAATTTATGTTGAAACACTATATAGCGAGTTTTTGAGAGCGAAATTTGACAACGTATCGAGTACTTTTTTCGTATACAACCTAGATCGAAAATTCCTTCCCTATCAGACTGTACTCAGACAGTGACACTCCTACCTAGACCCTCAATTCATTTGGATAAGTCCTTGACTATGTTGAAAAGCAATTTATGTTGAAACACTATATAGCGAGTTTTTGAGCGCGAAATTTGACAACGTATCGAGTACTTTTTTCGTATATACCCTAGATCAAAAACTCTTTCCCTTTCAGACTGTTCTCGGGCAATGGCACTCCTCCCTAGACCCTCAACTCAATCGAATAAGTCCTTGACTAGGTTGAAAAGCAATTTATGTTGAAACACTATATAGCGAGTTTTTGAGAGCGAAATTTGACAATTTATCGAGTACTTTTTTCGTATACAACCTAGATCAAAAACTCTTTACCTATCAGACTGTACTCGGACAGAGACACTCCTCCCTAGACCCTCAATTCATTTGAATAAGTCCTTGACTAGGTTGAAAAGCAATTTATGTTGAAACACTATATAGCGAGTTTTTGAGAGCGAAATTTGACAACGTATCGAGTACTTTTTTCGTATACAACCTAGATCGAAAATTCTTTCCCTATCAGACTGTATTCAGACAGTGACACTCCTACCTAGACCCTTAATTCATTTGAATAAGTCCTTGACTAGGTTGAAAAGCAATTTATGTTGAAGCACTATATAGCGAATTTTTGAGCGCGAAAATTGACAACGTATCGAGTACTTTTTTCGTATACACCCTAGATCAAAAATTCTTTCCCTCTCAGACCGTACTCGGACAGTGACACTCCTCCCTAGACCCTCATTTCATTCGAATAAGTCCTTGACTAGGTTGAAAAGCAATTTATGTTGAAACAATATATAGCGAGTTTTTGAGAGCGAAATTTGACAATGTATCGAGTACTTTTTTCGTATACAACCTAGATCAAAAACTCTTCCCCTATCAGACTGTACTCGGACAGAGACACTCCTCCCTAGACCCTCAATTCATTTGAATAAGTCCTTGACTAGGTTGAAAAGCAATTTATGTTGAAACACTATATAGCGAGTTTTTGAGAGCGAAATTTGACAGCGTATGGAGTACTTTTTTCGTATACAACCTAGATCGAAAATTCCTTCCCTATCAGACTGTACTCGGAAAGTGACACTCCTACCTAGACCCTCAATTCATTTGAATAAGTCCTTGACTAGGTTGAAAAGCAATTTATGTTGAAACACTAAATAGCGAGTTTTTGAGAGCGAAATTTGACAATGCATCGAGTACTTTTTTCGTATACAACCTAGATCAAAAATTCTTTCCCTATCAGACTGTACTCGGAAAGTGACACTCCTACCTAGACCCTCAATTCATTTGAATAAGTCCTTGACTAGGTTGAAAAGCAATTTATGTTGAAACACTATATAGCGAGTTTTTGAGAGCGAAATTTGACAATGCATCGAGTACTTTTTTCGTATACAACCTAGATCAAAAATTCTTTCCCTATCAGACTGTACTCGGAAAGTGACACTCCTACCTAGACCCTCAATTCATTTGAATAAGTCCTTGACTAGGTTGAAAAGCAATTTATGTTGAAACACTAAATAGCGAGTTTTTGAGAGCGAAATTTGACAACGTATCGAGTACTTTTTTCGTATACAACCTAGATCGAAAATTCTTTCCCTATCAGACTGTACTCAGACAGTGACACTCCTACCTAGACCCTCAATTCATTTGAATAAGTCCTCCACTAGGTTGAAAAGCAATTTATGTTGAAACACTATATAGCGAATTTTTGAGCGTGAAATTTGACAACGTATCGAGTACTTTTTTCGTATACACCCTAGATAAAAAATTCTTTCCCTCTCAGACCGTACTCGGACAGTGACACTCCTCCCTAGACCCTCAATTCATTTGAATAAGTCCTTGACTAGGTTGAAAAGCAATTTATGTTGAAACACTATAGAGTGAGTTTTTGAGAGCGAAATTTGACAACGTATCGAGTACTTTTTTCGTATACAACCTAGATCAAAAATTCTTTCCCTATCAGACTGTACTCGGACATTGACACTCCTACCTAGACCCTCAATTCATTTGAATAAGTCCTTGACTAGGTTGAAAAGCAATTTATGTTGAAACACTATATAGCGAGTTTTTGAGCGCGAAATTTGACGTATCGAGTACTTTTTTCGTATACACCCTAGATCAAAAACTGTTTCCCTCTCAGACTGTTCTCGGGCAATGACACTCCTCCCTAGACTCTCAATTCATTTGAATAAATCCTTGACTAGGTTGAAAAGCAATTTATGTTGAAACACTATATAGCGAGTTTTTGAGAGCGAAATTTGACAATGTATCGAGTACTTTTTTCGTATACAACCTAGATCAAAAACTCTTTCCCTATCAGACTGTACTCGAACAGTGACACTCCTGCCTAGACCCTCAATTCATTTGAATAAGTCCTTGACTAGGTTGAAAAACAATTTATGTTGAAACACTATATAGCGAGTTTTTGAACTCGAAACTTGACAACGTATCAAGTACTTTTTTCGTATACACCCTAGATCGAAAATTCTTTCCCTCTAAGACCGTACTCGGACAGTGACACTCCTCCCTAGACCCTGAATTCATTTAAATAAGTCCTTGACTAGGTTGAAAAGCAATTTATATTGAAACACTATATAGCGAGTTTTTGAGCGCGAAATTTGACAACGTATCGAGTACTTTTTTTCGTATATACCCTAGATCGAAAATTCTTTCCCTCTCAGACTGTACGCGGACAGTGACATTCCTACCTAGACCCTCACTTCATTTGAATAAGTCCTTGACTAGGTTGAAAAGCAATTTATGTTGAAACACTATATAGCGAGTTTTGAGCGCGAAATCTGACAACGTATCGAGTACTTATTTCGTATAAACCCTAGATCAAAAATTGTTTCCCTCTCAGACCGTACTCGGACAGTGACACTCCTCTCTAGACCCTCAATTCACTTGAATAAGTCCTTGACTAGGTTGAAAAGCAATTTATGTTGAAACACTATAGCGAGTTTTTGAGCGCAAAATCTGACAACGTATCGAGTACTTTTTTCGTATAAACCCTAGATCAAAAATTCTTTCCCTCTCAGACCGTACTTGGACAGTGACACTCCTCCCTAGACCCTCAATTCATTTGAATAAGTCCTTGAATAGGTTGAAAAACAATTTATGTTGAAACACTATATAGCGAGTTTTTGAACTCGAAATTTGACAACGTATCAAGTACTTTTTTCGTATACACCCTAGATCGAAAATTCTTTCCCTCTAAGACCGTACTCGGACAGTGACACTCCTCCCTAGACCCTGAATTCATTTGAATAAGTCCTTGACTAGGTTGAAAAGCAATTTATATTGAAACACTATATAGCGAGTTTTTGAGCGCGAAATTTGACAACGTATCGAGTACTTTTTTCGTATATACCCTAGAGCAAAAATTCTTTCCCTCTCAGACTGTACTCGGACAGTGACACTCCTACCTAGAGCCTCAATTCATTTGAATAAGTCCTTGACTAAGTTGAAAAGCAATTTATGTTGGAACACTTTATAGCGAGTTTTTGAGCGCGAAATTTGACAACGTATCGAGTACTTTTTTCGTATAAACCCTAGATCAAAAATTCTTTCCCTCTCAGACCGTACTCGGACAGTGACACTCCTCCCTAGACCCTCAATTCATTTGAATAAGTCCTTGACTAGGTTGAAAAGCAATTTATGTTGAAACACTATAGCGAATTTTTGAGCGCAAAATCTGACAACGTATCGAGTACTTTTTTCGTATAAACCCTAGATCAAAAATTCTTTGCCTCTCAGACCGTACTCGGACAGTGACACTCCTCCCTAGACCCTCAATTCATTTGAATAAGTCCTTGACTAGGTTGAAAAACAATTTATGTTGAAACACTATATAGCGAGTTTTTGAACTCGAAATTTGACAACGTATCAAGTACTTTTTTCGTATACACCCTAGATCGAAAATTCTTTCCCTCTAAGACCGTACTCGGACAGTGACACTCCTCCCTAGACCCTGAATTCATTTGAATAAGTCCTTGACTAGGTTGAAAAGCAATTTATATTGAAACACTATATATCGAGTTTTTGAGCGCGAAATTTGACAACGTATCGAGTACTTTTTTCGTATATACCCTAGATCAAAAATTCTTTCCCTCTCAGACTGTACTTGGACAGTGACACTCCTACCTAGACCCTCAATTCATTTGAATAAGTCCTTGACTAGGTTGAAAAGCAATTTATGTTGGAACACTATATAGCGAGTTTTTGAGCGCGAAATTTGACAACGTATCGAGTACTTTTTTCGTATACACCCTAGATCGAAAATTCTTTCCCTCTCAGACCGTACTCAGACATTGACATTCCTCCCTAGACCCTCAATCCATTTGAATAAGTCCTTGACTAGGTTGAAAAGCAATTTATGTTGAAACACTATATAGCGAGTTTTTGAGCGCGAAATTTGACAACGTATCGAGCACTTTTTTCGCATACACCCTAGATCAAAAATTCTTTCCCTCTCAGACCGTACTCGGACATTGACACTCCTCCCTAGACCCTGAATTCATTTGAATAAGTCCTTGACTAGGTTGAAAAGCAATTTATGTTGAAACACTATATAGCGAGTTTTTGAGCGCGAAATTTGACAACGTATCGAGTACTTTTTTGTATGCACCCTAGATCAAAAATTCTTTCCATCTCAGGCCGTACTCGGTCAGTGACATTCCTCCCTATACCCTCAATTCATTTGAATAAGTTCTTGACTAGGTTGAAAAACAATTTATGTTGAAACACTATATAGCGAGTTTTTGAACTCGAAATTTGACAACGTATCAAGTACTTTTTTCGTATACACCCTAGATCGAAAATTTTTTCCCTCTCAGACCGTACTCGGACAGTGACACTCCTCCCTAGACCCTCAATTCATTTGAATAAGTCCTTGACTAGGTTGAAAAGCAGTTTATGTTGAAACACTATATAGCGAGTTTTTGAGCGCGAAATTTGACAACGTATCGAGTACTTTTTTCGCATACACCCTAGATCAAAAATTCTTCCCTCTAAGACCGTACTTGGACAGTGACACTCCTCCCTAGACCATGAGTTCAGTTGAATAAGTTCTTGACTAGGTTGAAAAACAATTTATGTTGAAACACTATATAGCGAGTTTTTGAACTCGAAATTTGACAACGTATCAAGTACTTTTTTCGTATACACCCTAGATCGAAAATTTTTTCCCTCTCAGACCGTACTCGGACAGTGACACTCCTCCCTAGACCCTCAATTCATTTGAATAAGTCCTTGACTAGGTTGAAAAGCAGTTTATGTTGAAACACTATATAGCGAGTTTTTGAGCGCGAAATTTGACAACGTATCGAGTACTTTTTTCGCATACACCCTAGATCAAATATTCTTCCCTCTAAGACCGTACTCGGACAGTGACACTCCTCCCTAGACCCTGAATTCAGTTGAATAAGTCCTTGACTAGGTTGAAAATCAATTTATATTGAAACACTATATAGCGAGTTTTTGAGCGCGAAATTTGACAACGTATCGAGTACTTTTTTCGTATACACCCTAGATCAAAAATTCTTTCCCTCTCAGTCTGTACTCGGACAGTGACACTCCTACCTAGACCCTCAATTCATTTGAATAAGTCCTTGACTAGGTTGAAAAGCAATTTATGTTGGAACACTATATAGCGAGTTTTTGAGCGCGAAATTTGACAACGTATCGAGTACTTTTTTCGTATATATCCTAGATCGAAAATTCTTTCCCTATCAGACTGTACTCGGACAGTGACACTCCTACCTAGACCCTCAATTCAATTGAATAAGTCCTTGACTAGGTTGAAAAGCAATTTATGTTGAAACACTATATAGCGAATTTTTGAGCGCGAAATTTGACAACGTATCGAGTACTTTTTTCGTATACACCCTAGATCAAAAATTCTTTCCCTCTCAGTCTTTAATCGGACAGTGACACTCCTACCTAGACCCTCAATTCAATTGAATAAGTCCTTGACTAGGTTGAAAAGCAATTTATGTTGGAACACTATATAGCGAGTTTTTGAGCGCGAAATTTGACAACGTATCGAGTACTTTTTTCGTATACACCCTAGATCGAAAGTTCTTTCCCTATCAGGCTGTACTCGGACAGTGACACTCCTACCTAGACCCTCAATTCATTTGAATAAGTCCTTGACTAGGTTGAAAAGCAATTTATGTTGAAACACTATATAGCGAGTTTTTGAGAGCGAAATTTGACAACGTATCGAGTACTTTTTTTGTATACAACCTAGATCAAAAATTCTTTCCCTATCAGACTGTGCTCGGACAGTGACACTCCTACCTAGACCTTCAATTCATTTGAATAATCCTTGACTAGGTTGAAAAGCAATTTATGTTGAAACACTATAGCGAGTTTTTGAGCGCGAAATTTGACAACGTATCGAGTACTTTTTTCGTATACACCCTAGATCAAAAATTCTTTCCCTCTCAGACCGTACTCGGACAGTGACACTCCTCCCTAGACCCTCAATCCATTTGAATAAGTCCTTGACTAGGTTGAAAAGCAATTTATGTTGAAACACTATATAGCGAGTTTTTGAGCGCGAAATTTGACAACGTATCGAGTACTTTTTTTCGTATACACCCTAGATCAAAAAAATCTTTCCCTATTAGACTGTACTCGGACAGTGACACTCCTCCCGAAACCCTCAATTCAATTGCATAACTCCTTGACTGTACTGAAAATCACTTTTTATGAAAACGCACAAGAATATTTATTGAGCTCGAAAATTGACAAATTATTTTGTACTTTCATCTCAGACCAGCTAGATCACTTATTAGCTTTGCGAAATAACTCCCACGAAGTGGGAGTTCGGACCGAAAGGCCGCTCAGAAAACCGATGCTGTGCGGTGCACACCAAACCAGACCAAAAAAAAGCGCATGCAAACAAAAAAGCGCTAGCGAACAAAAAAAGCGCAAAATTGAAAATCCAAGAAGAGCGCAAAGCTTCAACGAACCTTCTTGCTTTGCAAGAACACATTCCCACGATGTGGGAACACGGACCAAAAACCGGTCCGGAAACCGCAGCTCTGCGGTGCAGAGCAAACCAGACCGAAAGAAAGCGAGAGCTAGCCAGGCTAGCGAGCAAAGAAGCGGGAAGAACTCACCTGGCAGGAGACGACAGCAGAGAAGAGAAGAGAAAGCAAAGCAAACAAGCTCTGAAAAAACACTTTGTTAGTATACATAAAAGAACATCAAAACATCAAAGACAACACACGAGACGCACGGCCACCCCCACCCAGCGACCCCCCCCCCCCCCGGCGCCAAACCGCCACCCCCCCCCCACCGACCCCCCCCCCACCAAAAAAACACCAACCGACCAGCGCCAAATTTTGGCTTGAGTTCTGAAACAATGCTATGGAACTCAGAGAGCATGGACATGGGATGGGACCAGTCTGGGAGCCCGAATTATAAATGAATTACCTCATTATAAGCATGAAATCAGGGGGTTGGGGGTGTCACCTGCAGAGTCAAAATTGACCCCCTAGATCTCGGAAAACCCTATACAAAATATATATGGGGAGATTCCCCATTACAAATGGAGTTCAACGAGCCTATTCCTTAAGTCAAAGTCATTAATTTCACCATTTCACATGTAGAAACGTGAAACGTACCAGTCAGTAAAAGGGCAAAATGACCGTATGTGTCGAGGCCAATTTCTCAAAAACAGCTGAAAGAAACAAAACGCCATTTACAGAGATTCAAGTACTGCTCAAGCTGAGTTCAAATCGAAAATCAGATCAAAAATCGGTTCACTCTACGAGGAGATATTCCAACATTAAGGTACCGTACCAAATGACCAAAATGACCCATTTCGGGTCCTGTTTCTCTACTATAACCAATAACCACTCATTACCACTCATCATAACCACCTCTAAAATATATATGGGAACAATCCCCATCATCAGGCCAATCTAATACACCAACAACAAAATTTATATCGCATTATAGATGATGTACTGGTACCCTGCTCTGGTGTACTGGTACCCTGCTCCAGCAGGTCAAAATAGGGGTACCTGACCTGGCCAATTTCTCAAAAACGGCTGAACAAAAACAAACGCCTTTAATACTGTTTGTAGCACTGCTTGAGATACGCATCATATTAAAAAATGAGCCCAATCGGTGCATTATTCGACGAGTTATAGCAAAAATAATGTACCGTACCAACTGACCCCAGAAGAGAGATACGTCACTTTCAGAGCTAAAATTGACCTTCTGAACTACGGAAAACGCCCTATAAAACATATATGAGGAGAATGCTAACCATCAGTCTAAAGAACCAATTCGCGGGGCTAAATTCGTCTTTTTTGTTGGTCTAACATGTACATACCCGAAATGTACCCGGAGACGAATAGGTAAAAATGAAGGTATGTGTCCTGGCCAATTTCTCGAAAACGGCTGAAAGAAACAAAACGCCATTTACAGGGATTCAAGTACGGCTCACGCTGAGTTCAAATCAACAAACAGATCAAAAATCGGTTCACTCTACGATGAGATATTCCAACATAAATGTACCGTACCAAATGACTAAATAGGAGAAGTACGGAGCAGGTTTCGCTAAAATTGACCACCTGGACTACGTAAAACACCATAAAAAATATATATAGGGATACTCAGCAAAAATTGAGGATTCTGAAACACTAACATTTGTCCGTTAAATCGGGTGTTTTGTAGTACCGAAATTTGGGTCACCCAGAATAGTCCGAAAATTCGAACTATTTCAAGTTTGAACATTAATAACTTTTTGACTAGGCCGATTTAGGAAACCAACCAAATACTGCAAGCCAGAGGGGTTCAGTGCTAACAAAATGCGACCACTTCCGTTTAATTTGGTTTAGTTGTTTAGGAGTTATTAACAATATACTGTTCTGTACCCCATTTTTTGGGCTAAAATCGAAGCCCAAGATTTCCGTAACCGACGCAAAACAACGTGAAACAGCGTTCCCGGCGTATTTGTGGGCGTAATTCTGGTCCACTTGCACGTTCTAGGTCACGGCAAACCTTCATGGTGAGGTGGGAAAAAAATTTCCCACCTCACCATGAAGGTTATGGTGTTTTGTGTGTTTTGACATAAAACAACATCCACAGAAATTTGATGAAATCGTGAAAAAAGAAAAATTGTTGAATTAACCCCTTTATTTGATTTCATTAGCATCGACAACTTAAATGGTGTCTAGAAAACAAAAAACGAACGCCCAAAAACTTGTTCAATTGCTCAAAACACCACTCAGCCAAAAAATTTGAGAAAAGATTATTATTGACTCATTATTGATTAACTGTTCTAAAGACTATTTCCAGTGACTGTGACTAGACATTCCAGAGAATCACATCTTAACAGCAACAGATTAAGCTAATAATCACTCATTTTGGTCCACAATTGAATGAGAAATTTTAGAAAGTAGAAAACACTATGTTCCTTTCACAATGTGATAGTTTCACAAGTTCTTTCCTCCAACTTTTTTGATTAGGGCTACTTGAGAAACCAAAAAACACTGTCAGCAAGGGGGGTTTAAGAACCACAAAATTCGACAGTACCCGTCGAATTTGGTTCAGTGGTTTTGGAGGAATCTCTAAACACATGAAGCGTATCCCCGACTTTTGGTCTAATGGGAGACACCAACTTCACAAACAATTAGGCAGAACGGCTAAAAACAGTGTTACGTGGACAATTCTGAACGCAACCCAAGTTCAATTCCACTCAGTAGTTAAGAACACCCAAGACCTCTACTGCGAAGTGGGACAAAAGGCCAGGGTGTTTTGTGTGATTTGACAAAAAACAACTCAATCAAGAATTTCATGATTTCGCAAAAAATGAAAAAATGATGAATTCCCAAAAACTAGTTCATGAAAAGTTCAATGGTTGAATTCCCGAACAAAGCCCCAACGACCCGACACTGGAATTAATACCATAATTTGCAAGTAACAACAACCATCACAACAATAAAAACCACATAAATTCATATTAACGCTTGAAAAGATAATTTTTTTTTCAAGTATACAACTTAGTTGTTGTTTGCTCAGTCCGATATTTAAAAAAAGACCGAAAAGAACTAGCAGGCACATATCAAATGGAACAAAATGCCACCTGGTTTCTCAATTCGACTCAGTACTTTAGGAGATATCAATAAAACAGTAAACTGAAAACTGACTTTGGGGCCATAAGGTGCAATTATCTGCAGAACCTGCTTACGGACGCTTCTGGCTACAACCTAATTACTTTATAATAGTCTTCATTCAATGAAAAGCTGACAACAAGATTCAGTTTGCATTGTACTGCTCAAAAAAACATTGAATGGAAAAATGTCAAGCTGCAACACGTTGATCCAACTTACCCCTTCTTTATATTAGTTAAAGGTTTTTTCGCAAAAAACTAAATTTTGGTGTGAAAAAACAATGCAAACCTATATATTTTGTGTTCTCCTTTCACTTGGTAGTCCTAAACTAAGATTGTAAAGCGCGGTGTTTTTCTTTTCTAACAAAGAAAAGCTAAGATCGCCTATATTGAGCTTCATATTGGAACTTGTTATTTGTCCATGAGACAGGAGATGTTAGTTTGTTCAGAAAGAGAAAAACGTGTATGCGCAAAAAAACTGCTTCTATTCTGCAACGCTAATTTGTAGCCGGAAAATATTTCTGCAGGGACAAATTGGTCATTTTCTGGCAATAAATGGTTTTCTTTTTACTTAAAAAATGTTTTCGCGATTTATCTCCAATTTTAGAGGAACATTTTTGTGAGCTTTATGCAAGTTTCATATCTCATTGTAAGAATCACATTCTGAGACTAAAAACTAAAATGGAAAACAATTGCCACATAAAACCTTACTCTACATACTTTGAAAATGCGTTTGGTTTGGCAAAAAAAACTCCCATAATCAGATAAATGGGGCAAAAAATGTATCTACCTCTTTTTGGTATAAAAAGGAAGCCTGGACTTCAGTTAAAGCTGCTAATGACAGTAGCTTGAATTTGTTTTTTGATTCGTCTCTGGTATACAGGTTTCCGCATATTGGAATTTCACATTTTGTTCTCTTTTAGATTAAGAAATGTGGCCATAAACCGCAATTATCTACAGAACTTGCTTACGTTCCCCACTGGCTACAACCTATTGTTTTTATAATAGCTTTGACTGAATCAAATGTTGAAATTGGAGTTCAGTTCGCATTGTAGAGCTCAAAAACGAACCTTGAATGGAAAATTGTCAAGCTGCAACATGTTGATCCACTTTACCCCATTTTTGTATTAGTTTAAGCTTTTTTCGCGAAAAACTAATTTTTGGTCCAAAAAAACCTTGCCTACCAATAATTTTTGCGTTTTATTTTCAGTTGGTATTCGTAAACTAAGGTTGAAAAGCACGGGGTTTTTCTTTTCTAACATAGAAAAGCTAAGATTGCCTATATCGGGCTTCTAATTGGAACTTGTTATTTGTCCATGAGACAGGATATGTTAGTTTGTTAAAAAAAATTCTATATGCACAACAAAAAATTGTTTCTATTCTGCAACGTTAATTTGTAGCCGGAAAATGTTTCTGCAGGGACAAATTGGTCATTTTCTGGCAATAATTGGTTCTCTTTTTACTTAAAAAATGTTTTCGCGATTTATCTCCAATTTTAGAGGAAAATTTTTGTGAGCTTTATGTAAGTTTCATATCTCATTGTAAGAATCACATTCTGAGACCAAAAACTATAATGGAAAACAATTGCCACATAAAACCTTACTCTACACACTTTGAAAATGCGTTTGGTTTGGCAAAAAACTCCCATAATCAGATAAATGGGGCAAAAAATGTATCTACCTCATTTTGGTATAAAAAGGAACCCCGGACTTGAGCTAAAGCTGCTAATGACAGTAGGTGGAATTTTTTCTTCGACTCGTCTCTGGTATACAAGTTTCTGCATATTGGAATTTCACATTTTGTTCTCTTTTAGATTAAGAAATGTGGCCTTAAACCGCAATTATCTACAGAACTTACTTACGTTCCCTACTGGCTACAACCTATTGTTTTTATAATAGCTTTGACTGAATCAAATGTTGGAATTGGAGTTCAGTTCGCATTGTAGAGCTCAAAAACGAACCTTGAATGGAAAATTGTCAAGCTGCAACATGTTGATCCACTTTACCCCATTTTTGTATTAGTTTAAGCTTTTTTCGCGAAAAACTAAATTTTGGTGTAAAAAAACTCAGCAAACCTATATATTTTGTTTTCTGCTTTCACCTGGTATTCCTAAAAAAAAGTTTTAAAGCGTGGTATCTTTCTTTTCTAACAAAGAAAAGCTAAGATTGCCTATATTGAGCTTCATATTGGAACTTGTTATTTGTACATGAGACAGGAGATGTTAGTTTTTTCAAAAAAAGAAAAACCTATATGCGCAACAAAAAAACTGTTTCTATTCTGCAACGTTAATTTGTAGCCGGAAAATGTTTCTGCAGGGACAATTTGGTCATTTTCTGGCAATAATTGGTTTTCTTTTTACTTGTTTTCGCGATTTATCTCCAATTTTAGAGGAAAATTTTTGTGAGCGTTATGTAAGTTTCATATCTCATAGTAAGAATCACATTCTGAGACCAAAAACTATAATGGAAAACAATTGCAACATAAACCCTTACTCTCCATACTTTGAAAATGCAGTTGGTTTGGCAAAAAACTCCCATAATCAGATAAATGGGGCAAAAAAAGTGTCTACCTCATTTTGATATAAAAAGGAGCCCTGGACTTGAGCTAGAGCTGCTAATGACAGTATGTGGAATTTTTTTTGAATCGTCTCTGGTATACAGGTTTCCGCATATTGGAATTTCACATTTTGTTCTCTTTTATATTAAGAAATGGGGCTATAAACTGCATTTATCTACAGAACTTGCTTACGTTCCCTACTGGCTACAACCTATTGACTTTATAATAGTTTTGGTTCAATCAAATGTTGCAATTGGTGTTCAGTTTGCATTGTAGAGCTCAAAAAAGAACATCGAAAGGAAAATTGTCAAGCTGCAACACGTTGATCCACCTTACCCCATTTTTATATTAGTTAAAGGTTTTTTCGCGAAAAACTAAATTTTGGTGTGAAAAAACTCAGCAAACCTATATATTTTGTTTTCTGCTTTCACTTGGTATTCTTAAAAGAGGTTGTAAAGCGTGGTGTTTTTCTTTTCTAACAAAGAAAAGCTAAGATCGCCTATATTGAGCTTCACATTGGAACTTATCATTTGTACATGAGACAGGATATGTTAGTTTGTTCAAAAAAAGAAAAACCTATATGCGCAACAAAAAAACTGTTTCTATTCTGCAACGTTAATTTGTAGCCGGAAAATGTTTCTGCAGGGACAAATTGGTCATTTTCTGGCAATAATTGGTTTTCTTTTTACTTAAAAAATGTTTTCGCGATTTATCTCCAATTTTAGAGGAAAATTTTTGTGAGCGTTATGTAAGTTTCATATCTCATAGTAAGAATCACATTCTGAGACCAAAAACTATAATGGAAAACAATTGCAACATAAACCCTTACTCTCCATACTTTGAAAATGCAGTTGGTTTGGCAAAAAACTCCCATAATCAGATAAATGGGGCAAAAAAAGTGTCTACCTCATTTTGATATAAAAAGGAGCCCTGGACTTGAGCTAGAGCTGCTAATGACAGTATGTGGAATTTGTTTTTGAATCGTCTCTGGTATACAGGTTTCCGCATATTGGAATTTCACATTTTGTTCTCTTTTATATTAAGAAATGGGGCTATAAACTGCATTTATCTACAGAACTTGCTTACGTTCCCTACTGGCTACAACCTATTGACTTTATAATAGTTTTGGTTCAATCAAATGTTGCAATTGGTGTTCAGTTTGCATTGTAGAGCTCAAAAAAGAACATCGAAAGGAAAATTGTCAAGCTGCAACACGTTGATCCACCTTACCCCATTTTTATATTAGTTAAAGGTTTTTTCGCGAAAAACTAAATTTTGGTGTGGAAAAACTCAGCAAACCTATATATTTTGTTTTCTGCTTTCACTTGGTATTCTTAAAAAAGGTTGTAAAGCGTGGTGTTTTTCTTTTCTAACAAAGAAAAGCTAAGATCGCCTATATTGAGCTTCACATTGGAACTTATCATTTGTACATGAGACAGGAGATGTTAGTTTGTTCAAAAAAAGAAAAACCTATATGCGCAACAAAAAAACTGTTTCTATTCTGCAACGTTAATATGTAGCCGGAAAATGTTTCTGCAGGGACAAATTGGTCATTTTCTGGCAATAATTGGTTTTCTTTTTACTTAAAAAATGTTTTCGCGATTTATCTCCAATTTTAGAGGAAAATTTTTGTGAGCGTTATGTAAGTTTCATATCTCATAGTAAGAATCACATTCTGAGACCAAAAACTATAATGGAAAACAATTGCAACATAAACCCTTACTCTCCATACTTTGAAAATGCAGTTGGTTTGGCAAAAAACTCCCATAATCAGATAAATGGGGCAAAAAAAGTGTCTACCTCATTTTGATATAAAAAGGAGCCCTGGACTTGAGCTAGAGCTGCTAATGACAGTATGTGGAATTTTTTTTTGAATCGTCTCTGGTATACAGGTTTCCGCATATTGGAATTTCACATTTTGTTCTCTTTTATATTAAGAAATTGGGCTATAAACTGCATTTATCTACAGAACTTGCTTACGTTCCCTACTGGCTACAACCTATTGACTTTATAATAGTTTTGGTTCAATCAAATGTTGCAATTGGTGTTCAGTTAGCATTGTAGAGCTAAAAAACGAACATTGAATGGATAATTGTCAAGCTGCAACATGCTGATCCACTTTACCCCATTTTTATTTTAGTTTAAGCTTTTTTCGCGAAAAACTAATTTTTGGTCCAAATAAACCTTACATACCAATAATTTTTGCGATTTGATTTCAGTTGGAATTCAGAAAATAAGGTTGTAAAGCGTGGGGTTTTTCTTTTCTAACACAGAAAAGCTAAGATTGCCTATTTCGAGCTTCTAATTGGAACTTGTTATTTGTCCATGAGACAGGATATGTTAGTTTGTTCAAAGAAAGAAAAACCTATATGCGCAACAAAAAACTCTTTCTATTCTGCAACGTTTATTTGTAGCCGGAAAATGTTTCCGCAGGGACAAACTGGTCTTTTTCTGGGCAACAATTGGTTTTCTTTTCACTTAAAAAATGTTTTCGCGATTTATCTCCAATTTTAGAGGAAAATTTTTGTGAGCTTTATGTAAGTTTCATATCTCATAGTAAGAATCACATTCTGAGACCAAAAACTATAATGGAAAACAATTGCAACATAAACCCTTACTCTCCATACTTTGAAAATGCAGTTGGTTTGGCAAAAAACTCCCATAATCAGATAAATGGGGCAAAAAAAGTGTCTACCTCATTTTGATATAAAAAGGAGCCCTGGGCTTGAGCTAGAGCTGCTAATGACAGTATGTGGAATTTTTTTTTGAATCGTCTCTGGTATACAGGTTTCCGCATATTGGAATTTCACATTTTGTTCTCTTTTATATTAAGAAATTGGGCTATAAACTGCATTTATCTACAGAACTTGCTTACGTTCCCTACTGGCTACAACCTATTGACTTTATAATAGTTTTGGTTCAATCAAATGTTGCAATTGGTGTTCAGTTAGCATTGTAGAGCTAAAAAACGAACATTGAATGGATAATTGTCAAGCTGCAACATGCTGATCCACTTTACCCCATTTTTATTTTAGTTTAAGCTTTTTTCGCGAAAAACTAATTTTTGGTCCAAATAAACCTTACATACCAATAATTTTTGCGATTTGATTTCAGTTGGAATTCAGAAAATAAGGTTGTAAAGCGTGGGGTTTTTCTTTTCTAACACAGAAAAGCTAAGATTGCCTATTTCGACCTTCTAATTGGAACTTGTTATTTGTCCATGAGACAGGATATGTTAGTTTGTTCAAAGAAAGAAAAACCTATATGCGCAACAAAAAACTCTTTCTATTCTGCAACGTTTATTTGTAGCCGGAAAATGTTTCCGCAGGGACAAACTGGTCTTTTTCTGGGCAACAATTGGTTTTCTTTTCACTTAAAAAATGTTTTCGCGATTTATCTCCAATTTTGGAGGAAAATTTTTGTGATTATTATGTAAGTTTCATATCTCATTGTAAGAATCACATTCTGAGACCAAAAACTATAATGGAAAAAAATTGCCACATAAACCCTTGCTCTTCGTACTTTGAAAATGCAGTTGGTTTGGCAAAAAACTCCCATAATCAGATAAATGGGGCAAAAAAAGTGTCTACCTCATTTTGATATAAAAAGGAAACCTGGACTTGAGCTAGAGCTGCTAATGACAGTATTTGGAAATTTTTTTTTGAATAGTGTCTGGTATACAGGTTTCCGCATATTGGAATTTCACATTTTGTTCTCTTTTATATTAAAAAATGGGGCCATAAACTGCGTTCATCTACAGAACTTGCTTACGTTCCCTACTGGCTACAAGCTATTGACTTTATAATAGTTTTGGTTCAATCAAATGTTGCAATTGGTGTTCAGTTTGCATTGTAGAGCTAAAAAACGAACTTTGAATGGATAATTGTCAAACTGCAACATGCTGATCCACTTTACCCCATTTTTATTTTAGTTTAAGCTTTTTTCGCGAAAAACTAATTTTTGGTCCAAATAAACCTTACATACCAATAATTTTTGCGATTTGTTTTCAGTTGGAATTCATAAACTAAGGTTGTAAAGCGTGGGGTTTTTCTTTTCTAACACAGAAAAGCTAAGATTGCCTATATCGAGCTTCTAATTGGAACTTGTTATTTGTACATGAGACAGGAGATGTTAGTTTTTTCAAAAAAAGAAAAACCTATATGCGCAACAAAAAAACTGTTTCTATTCTGCAACGTTAATTTGTAGCCGGAAAATGTTTCTGCAGGGACAATTTGGTCATTTTCTGGCAATAATTGGTTTTCTTTTTACTTGTTTTCGCGATTTATCTCCAATTTTAGAGGAAAATTTTTGTGAGCGTTATGTAAGTTTCATATCTCATAGTAAGAATCACATTCTGAGACCAAAAACTATAATGGAAAACAATTGCAACATAAACCCTTACTCTCCATACTTTGAAAATGCAGTTGGTTTGGCAAAAAACTCCCATAATCAGATAAATGGGGCAAAAAAAGTGTCTACCTCATTTTGATATAAAAAGGAGCCCTGGACTTGAGCTAGAGCTGCTAATGACAGTATGTGGAATTTTTTCTTCGACTCGTCTCTGGTATACAGGTTTCTGCATATTGGAATTTCGCGTTTTGTTCTCTTTTAAATTAAAAAAAGGGTCATTAAGTGCAATTATCTGCAGAACTTGCTAGCGGTACATTCTGGCTACAACCTATTGACCTTTTAATTAATTGCATTCAATCCGATATTAAAAATAGTATCCAATTTATGTTATAGAGCATTGCTTTTCTCGCATTTTGTTCGCATACAGACTAGAATTCTGATTTTTGTACGATTTTGTATGATTACAAGGTATTCATATATCCATATATGACCTTGTATGATAAGCAGGAAAAAAAACGCAACCTTCTTTATTATAGCGTAAATTAGCTGAAAACATTAGAATATGATTGGCGTGTGCTTTTGAATGATTTCAAGAAAAAGTTGCTGTCCAGTTTATGATTCTTTTATGACTACCAGGAAATCATACTTTCATATATGATCTTGTACGACAACCAGGAAAATTGAATATAATAACTGGGATAAAATGAGCTGTTATGATTATCGATCTTACTTCAAGCGAAGTAAGCGTCACAATTGGAGCCGTTTAAGCGTCCTTTAAAAAATTGTATGACACTTGTATGATTACCAGGATATCATACAAATCATATATGACCTTGTATGATTACCGGGGATCATATATGACCTTGTATGATTACCGGGATTTTTGTATGACCGGCAACCCGGGCAGTATATTTGATTCTTAAGTTCGATTTTTAAATATTTATAATAGCACAGTTCTATTTTCGATAAAATATGAAACATTGAAAAGTTTGAACGCTCAAACCCGTTGACGTTATAAGTACTAGCCAATTTTCAGCGCAAATGTATGTTTTTTTTGGGTCCAGCGCAAACATTTCAGATCGAGCTAAAGTCGGGCGTCATATTTGGTTCGAGCTAAAGTGCAGCATCAACTTTTGGTCTGAACCTGGGAAATCTTACTATATTATGCTATCTAAATTGTAGGCCAAAGGGCGCCAGCGGAAAGGATCCTTCAACTCTTAATTGCAAACATTCAATTGCCGAATAGTCCGGTTCGAATTCTACGCCGACGCGTCTTTACATCTATATTATACTTTTTCTTAAAGCTATACATCACCATGATTTGATTTATTCGCCTGGATCAGCTGTGCACATAGCATTTGCAAATCACCTTTCTCAATCAGTATAACATTTTTGTTACGTTTATTCATTAAACATAGTAATTGAATTGTGGAATGTTCATTTTGCGCGCGTTACAAACTACGTGAACAGACTTGTGCATATCTGCATTTAAGAAATCACCTTTTGAAGCTTACGTTAATTGGTTAGTTCTGTTTCTTGTTATCGTTGTTCAGAGAACGTTTTGAATTTTTCTATGTGCTGACCCCTTTTTTGAAGAAGGTAAGTCGAAATGACGTAAGTTTTTTCAAAATGGATAAAATTTTAGATAAAACGATTCAATTACAATCAATTTGGACCGTCAAACTACATTATGCGCAACTTAGCATTTCGCATCTTCCGTGTGTAACACGAACAAAACGCAGACTTGCGTTCTTTAAGTACGTTTATTTTTCCGTTTTATTGGGTTATTTTTCAGATAAGAGGAAGAAGCCAAAAGTTAGCCGACGTAAACGCAAGCCTAAATAAGCACTTGTTCTCCAGAAATAATATTTTAATGATTAAAATTACTATGGTAGTTACGATTTCTAACATTTGTTTAAATAAATCGATAAATCGAAAAAAAGCTACATCATAGCTACAGTTGAACTTACTTAACTATCGGCTTGTTTCACCCGTAATCCCGATAAGAAATTAATTGTCTACAGTTCAGCATTTATCGTCGATTTTTTCAAAAAGGGAGCTTAAAATACTGGCCGACAAGGAAAAACAGAAATGTAGCTGATAACCCTATTGTGATTGGTGACTAAATCTGATTGCTCAAATTATTGTTAGTTCGTCGAAACATTGGAATTGGTGTGCAGTCGGGTTGTCAGCTTAATTTCTCATTTTTGGTTGTCGGCTAAAACCCATATCGGCCAATTCGACGATCGCCTAAATAATTGATTTGAATAATTAACCAGACAGTTTATAAAAATGTGTTTTGAAAATTATCCTTCCTTCTAGGCCTGATATTTTCACTTTTTGATGTTAGATGTTTTAGTCGGTGGCCGCCGTATTGGCCGACAGGGCGTTTAGCCGACAACCAAAAAATGAGAAATTTAACCGACAATTTGAGTAAAATGAGCAATAAAACTTATTCTGAAGCTGTGATTGGCCAATTTAAAAAACTATTTCGTAAGCGGATACATATACCGCAGTTTTTTCAACTAGTGTAACGAAGGTCAATCCGTGGACCGTATTTTACCGCATCTGGCCATGCCACGCGGGCCATGGCCATGCCTCAGCGGCCCGTGGGACTTGATATGAATATATCACAACCGAACTACTGAGACTTTTATGACCAATTATGATAAAATTGTCGGCTAAATTTCTCATTTTTTCCTTGTCGGCTAAACGCCCTGTCGGCCAATTTTCCTAGCACCGTTTTAGTCAATTAATAATTGCGCCCTCCAATTTCCCATTTTTTGGTAGATTGAATATGAAACCAATGCTTACTGCAAAGTTATTGGAGTCAAATTTTTCAGCAAAATAGGTCATATAACTTGAGACCAAAATAAAGCATGGAAAATTTTATACACAATATATATGGTGAAAATTCATACAGCTAGCGTTTATTCCTTCACTTATAGTAGGAAATATGGAATGAAACAGCAGCGTATATTAATACATGCATAGCCTACTGCATACTATTTAAGGGCGGAAAATACCACACGTACACACATTCAACACACGCTTATATGTGCGTACGCTTTAACTCTTTTCACTTTCAGCACTCACTTGTACGCGTTCGTTCTACTTTTACGTTTACTTCACGCATTGTTGTTACTTCGTATCAAAAGCGTTTGTTTGTTCAACGCACTGTTAAAGACACAAGCTGAAAACATTATCATATTCATTCCTTAGCAATTTGAATGCGTGTAGTTATTGATAGTTTGGAAAATTTATTCACACTTCAAAATTAAACGAGATTTAAAAGCAGCTTTAAATTAAAGAATTTTGGGTCACAAACAGTAAGTTTTTTTTTCAATATGGTTTTTTAACGGTTTTTTAACGGTTTTTTAACGGTTTTTTAACGGATCTTTTCTGTTTTTGCCCCCCCCCCCCCCCCCCCCCCCCCCACGTCCATTTGCACCCCCCACTTACACATGTTACAGCATATTGTTTGAATTTTATACAATTACATATACAATTATGCACAAACGGCATTTACAATTTAATTGGGCAGCGAAGTTTTGAAATTAAGACGTATACGGTAATTGAACTTTGCTTATAATGTGAGCAGACAAAGAATAATGCGTCATTTTACTATTTTTGCACTTATATTCCATAGGATTGGCTTTAAGACACTAATTTTTTTGACAACCGGTAACAAAAATCCATCCAATCTTGTACCGGTGCCGGCACGTTATTGTACCTAAATTGAAGGAGCTCTAAGGACAAAAAAGGACATATTTGGGGGTGCAAACAGACTGGTTATATAGGACTGGGGGGGGGGGGGGGGCAAAAACAGAAAAGATCCGTAAGTTAGCACCGCCTAATTTTATTTAAAAAAATTAGTTTTTGACGCAATATTGCTGAATCTCGCAATTAAAGTTCAAAAAAATTTTTACACCATTAATCCCCTACACCTAGTGGTCTTGCACATCAGTGATCTTGCCTACTTATGGAATTCAGAATAAGCAACGGTGACCCCAATGTAAAGTTGACGAACTCCACCCAACCCAGGTTTAGACCTCGACTTATGAAGAGACTTTATAATTCTAGTAGGGGTGTCCAATATTAACTACAGATACACGGTCTAGCTCCTAGTTAAATTCGAGATGGTCTTTTTATGGGTCCAGGATTGCATTTTTGTGGGATTAATAATAGTTAACTTTTCTTGACTTCTTTTTGTAGATGTGTAACATTTACCAGCAACACTAAACTAGCGTTGCAACAGGCAGTCTACCTTCCAAAATCAGGTGGAATTTTACCAAAAAATCTTAGAAATTTTGAATTCTTAAGATAAATTAGTTTTCCCTAGGACCTTGTATTGCTTATTGATTCGACTGAATTTAACTAGTTAACAAAGCTGTAACAATCGACTTTTCATCGACGATGGGTTTAATGTGTTAGAGTTTAGTTTATTTGATTCTAAAATTCGGTTTTTAAATATATTTATAATAGCACAGTTCGTTTTTCGATAAATTATGTACTAGCCGATTTTCAGCGCAAATGTATGTTTTTTGGGTCCAGCGCAAATACTTCAAATCGAGCTAAAGTCGGGCGTCATATTTGGTTCGAGCTGAAGTTTAGCATCAAATTTGGGTCGAGCTAAGGTCGAGGAGCAAAAAGTTAGGTCTAGCTAAAGTCGAGATCAGATCTAAAGTCGAGCTAAAGTCTTTTATGGACTATTTGAGTCGAGCATGGTCTTTTCATACCACGTTTTGGTCGATCATGGTCTTTTCAGAAACCGAGGTCTGAACCTGGGAAGTCTTACGAGACCAGGAACGTTGCCTCAAAATGTGATTTTTTCAGGCTTGTTCAAACGTGATTGAGTTTTGCATTTGCGTTAAACAATAAAGACAGAAAAGTGAACAAAATGTGATTTCGTGATAACTTCTTTTTTTCTTGTGACTTGGTTGGAGTTTGTTAACTTTACAGTGACGAGGTATTTGATAATTTACCGTTGCGTATTATCTGAATTTGATAAGCAGGCAAGACAGTCTAGGGGATCAATGGTGTAAACAGATTTCGAAAATCAATTGCAATATTGAGCAATGTTTCGTCAAAGATTGAATTTTTTACTTAAGGGTGCTGACTTATTTTTGGCATTTAGTATAGTTGCTAAAATTTTCATAGGCAAAAGTTTTTGTGCAATATCTTGCAAAATCTTGACAACATATTTTCAGGAACTGGCAAAAGATTATACTGAACGGCAGAAGTATGTTAGCACCCCCTATTTTCACGAAGTAAAAATTCAATTTTTGAGGCAATATTACTCCAAATTGAAATCACATTTCAATAACACTTTTTACACCATCAATCCCCTACACTAGTCGTCTCGTCTACGTATTAAATTCAGATGAAACACAGCGTTCACTCACCAGAAAGCCCAATGTAAATTTGATGAACACCATCCAAGGCTCATTAGAAACAAGTTGATACGATAGCACATTTTAATCACATTTTTTCTGCCTCTAATATTTAACGCAAATGCAAACTCAATCATAGTTGAACAAACGTGAAAACACCACATTTTGTGACAACTTTCTTTTTCTGTTGAGACTTGGACGGAGTTCATCAACTTACATTGTGGTTTCTGGTAAGTGAAGGCTGTGTTTAATCTGAATTTATTAGGTAGGCGAGAGCAAGGGGAACAAGTTTTTATTTATGTTTATACATCTTTTTACCTCCAACAATTTTGCAGCTTAGTTTTCTTATTTTGGAGTGGAGCTTTTGTAGACGACCTCACCCAGGACCAGGTGCGCGACCCAAGCCAGCTCTGCTCAGGCCATTGAGACCAAAATCGATTCTGATCAGTCAGACTTGAGTCGCGCACTAGGGTTGCCAGACTGACTTCAGTCACGCACTGGGGTTAACCTGATTAACACTTTTAGCTGTTAGAAGAAGCAGTAATCTTTTAGAAGATTGACACGTTTAGAAGAAGCAGTAATCATTGGTATAATGTTTTGTTTGCAGAAAAATAGAAATCATTTTATATATATGGTTTTTGAGTTCCAAACAGAGTTCATAAAAATTTATTCCAAACAGTAAAGTTTCAGCTCGACAGCTATTACGAAAATTAATATTTAAGGTGGAATTTGGTGTTCATCAAGTTAAATTGGGAAGTGCTCCTCAAAAATCAAGGGACATGGGGGGTTAATACATTATTTTTGTTTACTTCTCTCAATCATTGTGATTAAGCCTCATAGGTTGAATGTCAAAGGTATTTCAACGCCCTTTTTTTACGAAAATTGTGATCGAAAATGGATTGGCATCTGATTAATTTTCGAATAAGTCTATAGTTTTGTGTATAATTTGGTAATTGAAATTTAGTGTGCTAAAGATTTTAAAAATGCACAATTTCAAAGTGGAAAAGATTATTTTCTGGAAATTTTGAGCCCAAAATGATAAATTTCTCAGATTTGATTCGATCCCATTTTGATTGCTCTCAAAAAAATTGAAACAAATATGAAGGAACATTGGTATTTCCTTGGTCGACGACAGTTCTGATAGTTTTCAGTAATTTTTAAAAAATTTATAATATTTTGAAGGGTGTATTGGCGATGCAAATTTGTAACACCCGCCAACTTTTTAAAAACTTTTTTCTTTACTTTGCAGAGGGTATTTTGTGTGCATTTCAGTTTTAAAATAATGGTTTTGAAAGCATCAAGAGCAACACGGGGACTTCTTAACCTTTTTTTAGTTCCTTTTTCACAATTTATATCTGTTCAAATTTTCAACACTTTGTTTCTCTGGCCATTGTTTTCCTCATTGTTGTCCAACAAAATTTACACGAGCCTAAAGATCTGCATCGATAAAGTGTCTCACAAGAAGGTGATGGTCTTGAAGTCATTTACATCAACAAGTGGGAAGTTATTCGTGATTTTTAAATTGCAGCTGGCTTTTACCTGGATTTTTTGTCTAAGGATGTTGAGAGAGAGCATTTCAAAATTTTTTCATGATTAATATACACAATTTCCCTGAAAATTTGCAATTATTGACAGCTGCGAATTTATACGTTCAGCGTTGATATCTTGCGCTTATTGTGTTTTTTTTTCTATTTTTTTACTGCTTGTCTATGGGCATTGTCATTTGTTGCACTATTTCGATGGCTTTGAAAATGAATGGTCAGTTTTTTAAAACATAATCACTGTTTTTCTCGTGGAAGTTTTGCTTTGTCGTTTTCTGGGCTTTTAATGGTAAGAGGTATTCGAGGCTCTTAAGGTTTTTTCCACTTATAGCTATATTTAAATTAGTTCGCCTTGAAGATGTTACGTCTGATTTTTTAAGTTGATTGTTGATTTGCATTCGTTTCTCATTTTCCTATTTTGTTTTCAAGAAACAGAGTTTTTTTCTGAGCAAAATTTATACTTAATAGCCACCGATGTTTTTTGCGTCAAAGAAGAATGTTATTGGTATCTTGAAACTAGTTTTTGTTTGTTTTTGGCGCTGGGAGGTCTGCGTTCAGTTTAGGTTCAGGTTATTGTGTTTTCATTTGTTTTTCCGTGGATCATGCTTCAATACTTCCCTTGACACACTCTTGTTGACAAGAGTAAACATTCAAATATCAAAATTACATTATATACGCATGTTTGATGAACATTTGGTTACATTACGATTTTCAATTTATTCAAATTTTGAATCGACTGGAAATCGACTGATTTTTAATTGCTCTAAATTCTATAAAAATGACTAAAGAACCTACGGAGAAATTCAAGTTTGCCTGATATCTGGAAAAAGCTGAGTTTCTCGTGAAATCTGTTAACCATGCTTTGCAAAATTATGTGTCTTATTATCACGATGAACAGATGTCACGTGGGACTCAGCTTATCGCCTTTTACGTATGCTGTCAATCTTGCAATCAGATTTCGAAGAAAATTTTTACACCATTGATCCCCTACACTGGCTGTCTTGCGTTATTATGAAATTCAGACAATGAGCAGCGGTAACTTATATAATGGAAGTCTTAAAAAGAAAATTTTCTTATGAGATTTTTTTTCCACGTTTGTTCATGAACAAACGTGAAAAAAATCTCATTATTGAGTTTCTATTTGCATTAAACATTAAAGAGAAAAGTTTTGAATAAAATTGATTCGTTGACTTTCTTTGTCAGAATTGATTGGAGTTCGTCAACTTTACATTGGGTTATCTGGTAAATTAACAGTGCGTTTTATGTGAATTTCATTGTAGGGGATCATTGGCCTGTTGTTTAAAAATTTTTTTGGACTAACCTTACTCAAAAAATGACTTTTGAGCGCACTTCATTGAATTCAGACACCAAAGCATAGACTAATTGGAAGTTAATTGCGTTTACCTAAACTCAGCGCTCTAATTCTTGAGGGTTCTATACTGAAGGTCAAAATTAAGTTAGCAACCCCTAGTTTTGCACCATTGATCCCACCCCCTGCACTAATGCTCTGGCCTTCCTGAGAAGTTCAATCAATACGCAATGTTAACACGCCAGACACATCAGTGTTAAGTTGATGAACCAACCAGATACATTGATATTTAGTTGGTTGTTAAATTGAATCCAAAACTTCAATTGGATGAAGTCTATTAACTTTACATCGGTGTTTCTGGTTAATTGCTCTCAAACGAAGTTTAGCAATTATATTAGTCCTGTTCGTCCTCAAACGTTAGACTTTTCGTCCTCAAAAACGGGATAAACAGGTAGCGCCCCGCACTCCCCATCAGACCCCCAGTGCACCCCCTACCCGTGGCTACTGACGAACAACCGATCGCTAAAAACACGCAATTTTATACTAATTTTCACAATTTTTTTCAAGGGTTTTAAAAATTTTTAAAATTTTTAAAGTTATTTCAGCCCTGGGTGTCAAGGAACCTCCTCCTGGGTTTTATAATAGGTTACTGCATAGTTTATAGTGGTAGAGCAATGGTTTCAACATTTTAACATCACGAATTTTAACATCACGAACGCAAGGGCCAGAACACTTCCTTAAGGGTTTGATAATAAGTTACTGAAAAATATTTTTTTTGCCATGTAATAGCTTTCAATGTTTTAATATGACAAATTTAAGCAATTTTTTTTTTGATAAAACCTGCTTTTTTAAGTTATTTTGTTTTTTTTTTGTTTTTTTTTAGGTTTGTCCAGTCTCAAGAGCCACCGAACCTCCGCCAGGGTTTGATAATAAGTTACTGCATAGTTTCTAGTGGTAATGGAATGGTTTTTCAACATTTTAACATCGCGATTTTTGGTACTTTTTTATGAAAATTGCATTTTTCAAATTATAAAATTTATTGTCATTATCTAAGTTTTCCGAGCCCCAGGAGTCAGGAAGTCTATTCTAGCGTTTGATAATACGGTACCTAATTTTTTAATGGCCATGGAATGCTTTTCGTCATTTTATCGCAAATTTTAGCAAATTTTTTTAAAACTTGCAATTTTTTCATCAAGTTATTTGTCATTTTTTAGTTGTCAATTTTTTCATCACGTTATTTGCCATTTTTTAGGTTTCTCAAACCTCAAGGGCAAACGAACCTCCTGCAGGGTTTGATAATAGGTTACTGCATAGATTCTAACGGTAATGGAAGGGGTTTTCAACATTTTAACATCACGAATTTTAGCATTTTTTCACAAAACCTGCAATTCAAGTTTTTCGAAAATTTGTCACTTTCCAGGTTTCTCCAACCTCAAGTGCCAGCCGACCTCATTAAAGGTTTGATTATAAAATACTGTATAGGTTCTAGATTGTTTTTGATGATTGTTTTTCAAGTTATTAATATCAACAGTATTTTTGCAATTTTTTGTTTTTTGAATCTTTTTGAATTTTTTATCGTTTTTTTTTTCGACACCAGGGTCCTAGCTCTCTTCCAAGGTTCGATGATAGGCTGTCGCATAGTTTCTAGAGTTAATAGAATGATTATCAATATTTTAACGACTCCAGCTTTAGCAATTTTTTGATAATTGTTTTTTGTCAAATTTTCGGAAAATTATTATCATGTTCCAAATTTATGGATCTTTTTGAGCCAGTGAAACTATTCAAAGCTTGAAATAGGGATACGAGATAGTCTCTTGAGACAATGAAATGGTTGTGGAGATTTTAATTTTGAATTTCAGCAAGATTTTGATATGACAAATATGACAAATTTAAGCAATTTTTTTTTGATAAAACCTGCTTTTTTAAGTTATTTTGTTTTTTTTTTTGGTTTTTTTTAGGTTTGTCCAGTCTCAAGAGCCACCGAACCTCCGCCAGGGTTTGATAATAAGTTACTGCATAGTTTCTAGTGGTAATGGAATGGTTTTTCAACATTTTAACATCGCGATTTTTGGTACTTTTTTATGAAAATTGCATTTTTCAAATTATAAAATTTATTGTCATTATCTAAGTTTTCCGAGCCCCAGGAGTCAGGAAGTCTATTCTAGCGTTTGATAATACGGTACCTAATTTTTTAATGGGCCATGGAATGCTTTTCGTCATTTTATCGCAAATTTTAGCAAATTTTTTTAAAACTTGCAATTTTTTCATCAAGTTATTTGTCATTTTTAGTTGTCAATTTTTTCATCACGTTATTTGCCATTTTTTGCGTTTCTCAAACCTCAAGGGCATACGAACCTCCTGCAGGGTTTGATAATAGGTTACTGCATAGATTCTAACGGTAATGGAAGGGGTTTTCAACATTTTAACATCACGAATTTTAGCATTTTTTCACAAAACCTGCAATTCAAGTTTTTCGAAAATTTGTCACTTTCCAGGTTTCTCCAACCTCAAGTGCCAGCCGACCTCATTGAAGGTTTGATTATAAAATACTGTATAGCTTCTAGATTGTTTTTGATGATTGTTTTTCAAGTTATTAATATCAACAGTATTTTTGCAATTTTTTGTTTTTTGAATCTTTTTGAATTTTTTATCGTTTTTTTTCGACACCAGGGTCCTAGCTCTCTTCCAAGGTTCGATGATAGGCTGTCGCATAGTTTCTAGAGTTAATAGAATGATTATCAATATTTTAACGACTCCAGCTTTAGCAATTTTTTGATAATTGTTTTTTGTCAAATTTTCGGAAAATTATTATCATGTTCCAAATTTATGGATCTTTTTGAGCCAGTGAAACTATTCAAAGCTTGAAATAGGGATACGAGATAGTCTCTTGAGACAATGAAATGGTTGTGGAGATTTTAATATTGAATTTCAGCAAGATTTTGATAAAATTTGCGATTGTTTTCAAAATTTTTGAATAATTTTGTCCTTTTGCAGTCATTACTGGCCAACGAAGCTTTTCAAGTCTTGCAGATGAGTTACTTGACATAAATCCAGAGACAAAAAATAGTTTTGAACATTTTCACTGCGAAATCTGGAAGCTTTTTTAAAATTCTGCATTATCAGTTTTTTATTTGATTTATTTACTAAAAAGTCTAGAAAACTAAAAGTTGCAGAGTCGAATCAAGATAAAGCTAGCCTCACTAAACTGTGGCTAGCTACTGAAAGAGCCAACCGCTCGCCGGTCGTTTGAGAGCAATTCGCCCGACGTTAGTCGGTTATGTTAAGGTACTATTGAGTATGATATTATTTTCATATGTAGTCCTGAGCACTGTTGTAGGGGATAAATTGTGAAAAAATTGTTTTCGAAGTTTGATCACAAGTTGGAGTTATATTGCTTCAAAAGTTTTTTTTCTTTCATTATTTTTGACGTTCAGTATGTCGGGTTTAGAGTTAGAAATGCTATTACAAACATCATTTTTTCGGAACTAAAAGTTTTTTCTGTTGTCAATTCTTTTTTTTCATTAGCAGACCTGTTGCGCGGCTATTATCTGTCGGTTATATTATTTTTGTTAATGAAATGTAACGTAATCTTATATCTTTTGAAATTGGCAAAGATAAATGTAGAGCCAGTATATACGCCTTTGAAATAGGATAAACCACGCCACCTTTTGGTCTGTGTTCTGATCAAACAAATGGATTGTGCACACATCTTCAACATCATTTATTACTATAAACCCATCATAGAGGGCTACTTATGTTTAGATGAAACTTGGATATATCACGATGACTGTCCTACGTTCTGCAAATTGACGCAACCAACTCTCATATAGAGTGATTTACCTGAGTCCTTTTCTGGGCGTGTTGTTATAAAGAATGCCCCCTCATAATTCTGACAGTCATGGTGCATATGGCGTTTCATCATCAAAAGAGCAACCGGGTAGCCTTCATATTCAGTCAGATTTCGGTGGTAACTGGAGCGAAAGTGAGGTTAGTCTCGAAGTTGCTGAAATTTTTGAAACATTTTTTTGAAAACAGGAAATTTGGTTATGAATCAAATTTCGAAGTCAAAGTTAAGGTGCATTTCAAATTGACATGCAACTCTTTGTTAGATCTGCAATATTTGTGACATTTTTAAGAAAAGCAGTCGTTTTGAAGTAAAATTAGTTGGACATTCAGAATAGAAAATAAAAATAGTGAATCGGTTAATAATCAGAAAATGAGTTGAAATTAGGTTTTGTCTATAAAAGATTAATAAAAGTTTTTGTCCATAACTGTTTAAGTTGATGACGGAAAATTCCTCGTGCTGCAAGGAATGAATATTTTATAAGGAATATTTTACAAGGAACCATTCTTACATATATTTCCTTCCTTCCAGCTCCTTGCTTTTTTATGTGGATTTTAACTATGAACAAATTTTGAGTAGGTTAACTCAGATGGGAACACATGGAGCCCTTTATCTACGCCCGCGGCAGAGAAACCGCCCGGATGTTCAGAGAGGTATCTGGGCAGAATGGGCTCTGCTGCTCCAGATGAGTTGGACATGGGCATCGGCGAAGGTACAAGATCTCTCATATCAGTAAAGACCCAAAATGTAGAAGTGAAATATTTAGTGTAGCTCTGAGGACTCATTTTCATGAAGTAGTTGATCAGTTTTTCAAAAATAAGCTTTAAAAAGGAATCATCTTTTTATAGCTCTTATTCAATGTAAACATGTTTTCTAAATTTAAATTTCTGACTCATGAAGATTACCTAGTTTATGTCGGGTCTGCTATAACCTTTATTCTTTTGAAGCTTTAAAACTGGACTATTGATCCATGTTGCAGTCAAAATGTTAAGAAGAAACCACTGAGATCATGCTTTTGTGTTCAGATGTAGAAACCGCTATTACACTGCGATCGCCCAACGAACCCCCGCCTTCAGTGTGGTCTCAGCTGCTGGGGTCTCTCTTTGCATTCATGAGTGTAGCTGCAGTCAGTGCCAACACCCTTGTCATCAAACTCAACCCAGAAATTACTGTCGCATGGTTCCTATTATGGCAGGGTAAGAACTATGACAATCTGATATTCTGCTAGTGAAATTCGCAACTAAGGACTTCAGAGCTCAGTTGAGTTGAACCAACGACTTCACTGTTAAAATAAAAAGTGCTATCGTTCCACGAAAGCTACGCTGAAAGATGTAACTCTGTTATATGGGCCAACGTTCTACTATAGCTCGCCAAATTTTTTGTTTCCGCTGGAAATAAGGTGTTTTCTGTTGAGTATTGTTAGAAGATTTTGCATACGCAACTTGCACGGTTAAAAATAAATGTCAATGAATGTCAATAATTTCTGGCTCTGTGTATGGCAACTTCTGGTTTTGCCGACTTTTGGCCTTATATAACGTGCACGTGCGTGTTTAAAGTTAGAAATGCTGTTCCAAATCCAGTACTGGTTCAAATTAGGTAATATTGCGTTTCCCAGTTTGAAATGCAAAACTTAGTTCCAAAAAAAATCACGTACAACTGAAGATTTTGTAAAAAAAATAAAAAAAACAGTTAAGTCTGAAATCAGTTCTCTAGTAACGAATCATTATGCATTTGATTCCTTAACATTTAGTAGATGATTTGTTCAGCCTTTATACAATTTTATCACAAAATTTGCATCAAATATTTTCCAAAGTTTTAGCAACTTCTAAATTTTCAGAAAAAAGAAAACGCTTTATTCTGTGCCTCAAAATCGCCCGTAAATTGTCAGTTGAATACAAATCGGGAACTTATGCTGACCAGGCTTTTAATTCGACTCCTTTTCTTGCAAGAAATTGTCCACAATCATTAAAATATGCCCAAGAGCATGATCATCCTATATATTAAACGCGTGAGCTCTAAAATTGGACACAGTTTTTTGCATGTTTAAGGGGCCTCTCGAAGCGCATTTTTAAGAGCGACATTGAGCAGCATGGTTAAGCGAACATATCGAGAGAGGTCAATGACCTAAAAGGCTTAAAGTAAATGGGCGAGAACCGAACCTGGTACTAAAGAGTTAGTCAGGTGCATTTACCACTAGGCTAAGAGGGCTTGAAAGTGAGCTCGCCCAGAGGGAGGAATTACTGTCCTGGGTACTAAGCGTTTATTAATTCATCCCGAACGAAGTGTGAAGTAATAGTTGTACACGCTTTACTTTTTGATTTTCGCGTGAGGTCAGTTGCTCTCAACCTGAAATATGGTTAATGATACGATAAAAGCGATTCTGAGAAGCGGTGGTGTGTAGTTGTTATAGCGCAGTTGGTAAGATGGAGGACTGCTATTCTGGGGGTCGAGAGTTCAAACTCGTGTTGGGTACCTGCCCTTCTGTAAACATGAAGATTTCTAATCAACACTACGCGGCCTGTTGCTCGAAAGCAATTCCTGCGAGGTGAGTCGGTTTATGTTCCTGTGTGTGTATGGGGGATGAAAAGTGCTAATCCCCCTATATAATAAACGCGTGAGCTCTGAAGTGGGACAAAATTTTGCTTGTTTGAGTGGCCCCTCGAAGCACATGTTTAAGAGCCATATTGAGCAGCTTATTTAAGCGAACATATCAAGAGTGCTCAATGACCTAAAAAGCTCGAAGTTGAAGTTTGAGAACCGAACCTGGGACAAAAGACTGTTAGTCAGGTGCAGTCGCTACAAGGCTATTATGGCTTGAAAGTATGCTCGCCCAGAGGGAGGATTTACAGACTTGGGTACTAAGTGTTTTGTAATTGCTTCCGAACGAAGTTTGAAGTATTTATTGTAAATGTGTGGTTTTTTGCAAAGTTTTAACTTTACAGATTCTGCGCTAATCTAGAACACTCATAGCTTTCGACTAAGTTTGTCACGCTTTACTTTTCGATGTTTCAGTAATCTCAGATGCTCTCAATCTGAAATATGTTTATTGATAAGATAAAAGTGCTTGTGAGAAGCGGTAGTTTGTTGTGGTTATAGCGCAGTTCGTAAGATGGAGGACTGCTAATTTGAAGCTTGAAGTTTTTTTCTATTACCACTATCCATAAAATTGCTATGAAACTTAGTTTTGAGCAGTTTTAGTCGTTTTGTCTAATATTCCTCTTTTATAGTAAATATCAGTCGCAATTGAGCACAATGGTCAACAGCGCTCCTATCGTAACATGTTTTAGGAGTCCTTAATCATGCAACTTGGGGTAATAAATGCGTTTGAGACGCGCTTTACCATCATTTTTAAGTTCCTTATATGCACATTTTTTTGTGCTCATTAAGCATGCGCTATGGCAAAAACAAGCAAGTCAAACGCCATTTTCCAGTATTTTGCTGCAGAAAGGGTAAAAGACAAGTGCAATACGCATAGATACCTTAAGTGGTGAGACCTATGGCTGTTGAACGAAAGGCATGGGTTCGAGAGCCCGGTTGTGTGCGAGACAGAAACTTTTACTTCTTTCAAACCTGCTATTCGTGTAAGTTATTTATTTGTTATGGTTTTGCGGGCCTGCTAGTTTCCCTAAAACTGGTTGTCACCGTTTTGGATGTGATGAACGCAATTAGTAAGAAATGAAGGGGCTGGCGCCCAGAAATCACATCGTTTGTAGTTGCCTAAATTATAAGGCTATAAGCGTTTTGTGTACCATATAGTTTGCTTTAATTCAAAATGATGCGAAACTGGGCCACAGACCCCCTAAGTTCCTACTACTAACCCACATGCAGCTTTTGAAAAGTTATCTGAAATCTTATTACTTATTAATTGCTCTCAAAGATAAGCAATTTTTTAAACGTGTGTCTTTTTATGACTCGAAGAGGAGTATTGAGATTCTACGTGTTTTTTAAGCTGAAGCAAGTTTGTGCATGACTTCCGACTTTTGTGTTCGAACTTTGACTTCTGTTTTGGAACAATGGACTTTAAAAGTAGCTTAGTTTTTTCATAGCCGCACAGCGATAGCTGGGGCTATTATTGGCCTTCTCTTGGTTTTTTTATTTCGTCGTCATGATTTTTGTTACGACCATATGACGTCACAGCCACTTTTTGTTCATTTTTTCATGCAATTTCAACTGAATTGCATGTGTGACGTCATTTTTCGCTCTTAGTGGAGCGAGTTTTTTGTTCATGCGCGTGATTAAATTATTGGTCACACTTGACTTATCTCACTCTCAAAAATGACTTCCTCACTTTGAAATTGACTTTTATTTACTTTAATTCAAAGAGATAAGGTCAAATGGGTGTGTATCACTCTAAATGAGGTTTATTTGAGATTAGCTAATAGAGGCAGCAATAACTTATACAGATTAATCAAAATATAACAGATCAGCCTTCAATGAAAAGACGAGTTTTTTTGTCTGTCTTTACTGTTTTTTTAGACTGCCGATCTACGAATCTTTTGCGGCTATTTTCTGGCAATCTGCCAGCTATGTTACTATATAGTATTAAGGAACTGCTAGCAATATTTAAATTGAAAAGGTCATTCCGAGAGTTTCTGATCCCATAAAAGTCCCACCTAACTTTCTGATCAAGGTGGCCCTCAATCTAATCCCCAAGCACCCGCCCCCACCTATGCGCCATTCCTACCCCCTAACGCCACCTAACTCACTGCGCGCCCTCCCCCCTCCAACTACCGACCTCAGCCAAACCCCTACACCTACCTAATCCCCAACATTCAACTCTTATCTACCTACCTACCTACCCACCCCTTGGAACCTATTTACCCCCACTTCCTACCTACCCCCGACAACCTAACTACCTACTTACCCCTCCCCCAACTGGCCCACATTTCTAATTAAAAATTTGTCTTACTATATATTGCGTTTTTTGTATTACTTTTTGACATTTCTGATATGTAGGCAAAATTGAAAGAGTTTTCAATGAACACCTGTTGCGACAACAGCAGTTAAATAAACTGCCAGCGTAATAAATGTTAATGCCCAATCGACACTAGAAAAACACTTCAGCATTAGACTACGAGTTTATCACACTCTTTTATCGCCACTCTTACTAAGTAGACAGTGGCGATAAAAGAGTGGTGATAAACTCGTAGTCTAATGATGGAAACAGTTTGTTAAACTTGTAACCTAAAAAAAACTTGTGTCGTGTGTGTGGTCTGTCTTGTGTGTGTGTGGTGTGTGTTGTGTGTGGTGTGTGCGTGTGTGCAGTGTGGTGTGTGTGTTTGCGCGTGTGTGTGGTGTATTGAGTGTGGTGTGGTGTGGTGTGTTTGTGTATGTGTGTGTGTTTAAGTGTGTGTGTGCGTCTGTTTGTGTGTGTGTTTTTTGTGTGGTGTGTGTGTGCTGTGTCTGGTGTGTGTTGTGTGTCCGTTGTGTGTGGCATGTTTGCGTGTGTGGTGAGTTTGTGGTGTGTTGTGTGTGGTGTGTGTGATTAGTTTGTGTGTGTGTTTGTGTAAGTGTTTGTGTGCGCGCGTTTGTGTGTGTGTGGAGTTTGTGGTGTGTTTGAGTGTGTAAGTGTGTGTATGTGTGGAGTGTGTGTGTGTGTGGTTATGTGGTGTGTGCGTGTGTGTGGTGAGTGTGTGTTGTGTGTTGTGTGTGTGGTGTATGTGTGCGTGGGTGCGTGTGTGTGCGTTTGTGTGTGTGCGTGCGTTCATGCGTGCTTGTGTGTGTTTGTGTGTGTGTAAGTTTGTGTAAGTGTGTGTGTGTGTCTGTTTGTGTTTGTGTGTGTGTGCGTGGGTGTGTGTGCGTGCGTGTGTGTGTCTGTGCGTGTATGTGTGAGTGTGTAAGTGTGTGTCTGTGCGTGTATGTGTGAGTGTGTAAGTGTGTGTGTGCTTGTGTTTTTGTGTCTATGTGTGTGTGTGTGGGAGGGGGGGGGGGGCGGATGAGGTCGAAACGAAGAACAGATCCGAAGAAATATCACTTACCTTTGAAAATGTAATTGTTCACAAAAAATAAAAATGAAAAACCAATGAAACTGTTTTCAATTTTGAAATGATCGCAACAGGTGTTGATTAAAAAAATTACCACACGGTTGTTATCGCCCTCGAAGATATCATAACACCTCGGCTTCGCCTCGGAGTTTGATAACTTCTCTGTGGCGATAACAACCGTGTGGTAATATTCATTATTGCACGACTCTTCAAAACATTTCCGGCATTCATCCGGCTATGATTTTAATGCTTGACTGTTTTTAAAATTTTCAGGTGACCTTTTCGCCCTTGAGTTTCTGCGTTTTGCGTGATCTGCGTTTTGCATAATCTTAAGTTTTCTCTCTTTCACAATTTCAAGCAGCTGAACTTAATTCGTGGCAATTTAAAAGTCAAATGGTAATTGCGCGATTTTCAATTTAAATCTTTATAGTGTTATGTGTTAACCTCTGAGGTTATTTGAGCCCCCTAGTGAATTTTTTAGTCCCATTCAGTTTACACCCCCACCCCCGACTGAAGCAGGCTGCAATTGATTAGATCCCCCACTAGTCGTTTGAGAGCAAATCTTCCGACGTTAGTGGCTATCCGAGATAGCTGATAGCTGAAAATTTTCCAATTAATTAACTTTTAGGTCATGCTTATGACTCAAATGTTTAAAAATGAAACCTCAGAAGGCGAATTGCTTCTTTTTGAATTTTGGGTTAATTACTAAAAAATTATGAGTATTAATGACCAAGAACTATGAATTAGCAGCTAGGAGACTGAGTTAAGTAGGAGGCTTCGACATTTTCGGAAGTTTAAATGGCAGAATTTTTAATAGCCGCAAAGCGATATTTGAGACTATTCTCTTGGTTTTTTTTAGTCGTCAAGATTTTGGTTACGACCATATGACGTCATAATCACTTCAAATCTGCTTTTTGTTCAGTCATTCTTGCAATTTCAACTGAATTGCGTGCGTGACGCACGCCATTTTTCACTCTTAGTGCAACGAGAATTTTCGTGCATTCGCGCGATTAAATTTTTGGTCACACATGACTTTCTCAAAAATACTTCCTCATTCTGAAAATGAGTTCTCTTCACTTTAGTTCAAAGAGGTCAAGTGAGTGCGTATCACTCTAATTAAAGGTTATTTGAGAGCTGCCAATAAAAATAGGAGCAATAAGTTATTCAGATTCTTGATCGAAATCTAACATCTGAGCATTTAATAAAGAGAATTTTTTTGGACCTCTTTGACTTTCTTTTTGAGTTTTTGAGACTGCAGATCTACAAAGCCATTGCGGCTTTTTTCTGACAATCTGCCAGCTTTGTTTTGAATTGTTAGAATTAGATGTTAAAATTATTGAAGAGCAAAAATATCAAAGTCATGTTTGATGCCAGTTTGGACCGCTCTCTTATTTCAACTGTACTAATCGAAATGAGAGTTGTACATTATGATTGTAGTCTGACGCTTATTGTGGATAAAAAGGTTAAGCTGCTCTATCTGAAATTAGCTTACGCTGACACTAGTGACACGGGTATTTCGAAATTTTAGGCTCAAAATTTAACAAACTTTCACTGACGATTTTCGTTCACGATTACAAGCCTACTTTTAAAATATGAGATCAAAAACCATTTACAAGTGCGACTATCTATGCTTTCCAAAAGCACCTATTTTCGGCGTAAGGAGTATTTTTTGATATACTTTAGTGGATCGTTCTGCTTTCATCCAGCTATTTTTTTACTCTGATTTTTTTGAATGTCAATTCTCTTTTCACAATCTCTGTTGCGCAAACTGCTAACTGTTGTTGATGGCAATAACTTACGAAATTTTTAATCTGTTTTGTGTTTGGAAAACGTCGCTGGTATGCACAGCCAGTACCAGGCAAAATCTTTAGTCGATTAAAACTTTGTGATTGAACTTTAAAGGATGTGTAACAATTTGAAGTTTCAACTAGAGACCTCTACTTACGGTTCCTGGCAACGTGCTTGGTAGTAGGAATCCTGGTAGGGATTTCTCCTGATCATAGAAAAGTAGGAGGAAAATTCTAGGCAAACATTTTGGGGTAAATACACAGGTCATTTATCATCCTTTTTCTGTTTTAGGTATCGCAATGTTCTTCATTCAATTTTCTCTTACAATACTTACAAACTCAGATCAGAGAGCTGCCAAGGTTATTCGGAACAACTGGACGGGAATTGCAGTTAAACTGGTGGTGATGTTCATTATTCTGCCAATTTTGTTTCGGATAATTCCAGAAATGCCTTTTGGGGATATTTCAGGCATCTTTTCAATTTTTTCAATTCAAAAGCATAAACCTAATTGTAGTAATCTTTACACTAGCTTATGATGAAAATATTGAGAACAACGGGTGATATTCTTCCTTGACCATTTTGACTTCGTTTATAACTTTTTGGTTTTGGACATCTTGCGTTCTGCGTGATTGAAACTTTTTGGTTCCGGACATCCTGCGTTCTGCGTGATTGACTTTTTTCCTTAACATTTTGTTTGATTAAGTGCTCCCGAATAAAGTTCAAATCAATTACCGTAGTAATGTGAGTCTTTTAATGCAAAATTCCTTGAACATTTTTTTGCTTATAACTTTTTGATTCCGGACATCCTGCGTTCTGCGTGATCTGATTTTAGTTATTCACACTGATTTTAGTTATTTGTAAATGGTTTTTGATCTCATATTTTAAAAGTAGGCTTGTAATCGTGAACGAAAATCAGATCACGCAGAAAAAAGTTATTCACACTAGAGTATAAAAGACAGCGAAAAAGTGGGTAGTTTTAAAGCGTCAATCTAGTTTAAGGTGAAGTGAGAGATTGGTGTTTAAACAAACTATCGGTTTTTAAGAGAATTTTTTTTACGTTAGGCAATTTCTCATATGTTCTCACTGTTTTTGCTCTTAGTTTTTTTGTGAATCCTATTAAAGGCGATACACGTTTTCTAATGGTGCTTAGTTGAATTTTTGATTGCCTCTATGGGCATCTAATGGTTTTCTAATGGAAATTTTTTTTGTCTGACGCATTTTACTTTTTGTCCTCAAAACGGGATAAACATGTAACGCCCCCTCCCCTTCCGCCTCCCGCTCACTCCTCCCCCCCCCCAACACACCCCTCCCCCGTTCACCCTCATCCACCTGCTTGCGTTTGGACTCCCTCTCGTACATTAATCCCAACCCTACACCACCAATCGCTTAACCCCCCCCCCCAACAAAGCTAGCATCTTGGAACCACAGCTGTGTACTACCGAAGCCGATCACTCGCCGGTCATTTGAGAGAAGTTCGCCCGACGATTGTCGATTGTTTTTGTGTGCTGCCCATTTTTGGTTTTGTTCTCTTCTCACATAGTCGCTTCAACGACAGGTCCCATCGCGTGTCTAATGAGACATAATGGAGCCTGTTTGATATTCACAGTTGATAGCTAAATGTTTTCATGACATCAACACTAGTGCTTTAATAGAATTTTCCGTTGTTGCTTTTGTTTTTTTTGTACCCTTATCACTTAGTCTCTGTAATGGCAGTTCCCATTAGATTTCTTATAAAGCCTTAATGAACCTATGTATTTTTTTCAGTTGTAGCTAATGGTTTTTGTAATTTTGATAATGTGTAATTTTTCATAAAATGTTATTGAATGTTTCAATTTTCCCGCACAAGTGAATCTATTTTGCGTATTCAGTGTCTTTAACAGTTTATACAACTTTACTCTGTGATTCAGTACTTTTTCGTTTTGCCCCTTTCGTTGTTTTTTTAAATTAATATGAAAAACATTCGATTTCACTGGCCTTCTATTGCACCAAATTTTTATCCATTCAATGTTTCTTGGTAGCTGAAAGTTTTTATGCTTAAGCACAATTTTATCCCAAACAATTGGAGTGAAATTTCAGTATATCCCCACGTGTAATGACAAAAAATCTGAAATAATTCTTTTTTTTCAATTTTGTCTTCATGCTCTGATATTTTTACTTGTTGGAAGGTCATATGCTGTTGACACTCAAAGAATAGTTTTTGTAATAATGATGATAGTTAGGGGTTTCATTTCATGTTAGTAGTTCGATCTTCCATTTCTTTGGATTGTAATTCACGAATTGTCTTGCGATGCTTAATTGCCCTTAAACGAATTTTCTAGCAATTATATTAGTGCTGCGGTTTTCTGTCAATTTTTTTACTGGCTCTCAACTTTCTTCAAAAATGGGCATACACCTGTAAAAATCTGGAAGGCATTAAGTGGCTGAGCAGCTCTCTTAGAATTTAACGCCTTACTAGCCTCTAAGTATGCGATTCATCGAAACTTTTGATGAGACGTAAATTCATCTTGTGAAGGGTGATTCCTAATTATAAGAGGTTATCCCCCATTCCCCATCTCAGTCCCACCAGTTACTCCCAGTATCGAAAACGAAATCAGAAATCCAAGCGGGATGAACCCATTAAGACCCGTTTTAGATGCCCATTATTTGAACATTGATACCAGGTCTATTGTTCATTGGTATTGATGTTAATATCTGTATCATCTCTTTAAGGAACAGGAGTATGTCTAACTACGAAATCCGAATCAAAATCTTGCACTTTAAAAGTTTTAACAATAGTTTTTATGGTTTTTTCAATCCCAAACTCGGTTATGGGAATCAATGGCGGCTATTTGCCGGCAATCTGCCGGCAATCTGTCTGAGCTTATTGCCCATTTTTAAGGGAGGCTAAAATCTACCCTGAAGCAGAGGGGGGTACAATGGAAGTGAACCCCTGCCCGTTGTTTTATAGTCATTAGTCCAATGTTTGTGGGTTATAATTTTTATGGCTCTCAAAATGGTTCTTTTTGATTTTGTAATTTAGGTCCTAGGTACCCATAGTTAATATAGCTCTAGGCTGGTTGAAAAGATTTTAAATCTATTTTTTGAGTTATTATCCGCCATCATGGACTCAAGCTACAAATATTTAGGAGCTATACTTCTATTTAGTTTTAAGCTTTTCCCAAGATGTTTTTTAACACCAGTCTAAATCTTCGCATTCGACTTCTGACTTAGCTTATTGCCTGTTTAAACTGAAAAAAATTTAACACTTGTCTAATAAAGTGAGTACGCTTAAAGTCAAAACAGCAGAACGAAAAGCAGATAAAATCATGTTCAAGTCGTTAAGTGTTTTTATATGAAACCTCCTATCAACGTTTCTACTAGTGTGTTTACTATGTAGGTACTGTTTTGTTGTTCTTCTTACGTTTTAGTTTTCAAGATGAAGAGTTTGTTTTGGAAGACTAACTTAAAAAACTCACTGAAAATCGTAAAAGAATGATTTTTGCAGTAGTTTAGATATTTTGTCAAATTTGTTCTTTTCTGTCTCATAATGGAATCTAAAGTTAGACAAATTTTCCTGTTAACTGGGATTATCGCCTTTTGTAGATTTTGGTTTATTGTTTACATGTGTTAAAACGAATATTTTTTTAATGTTTTATAAAATTTGATTTTTTTATTGTTTTAAAAATTGTCAAAATGATTTGGTGGCACGTAAGGTTGGAGTATAAAGTTTTTGTTAGTAGTTTTTGTTCTTTACTCTATAGTAGACCTATTTTTTAGAATTTTGATTGGGGTGCCTTATAGTGAGTTTTGTGTTCCCACCCCGCGCTCCATCCCCCCCCCCCATACACACTTGAATTTTGATTCAAATGTATATGATGTTTATATACTTTTGAATCAAAATTTCGAAAATTTGTCTGATAATTTTGCCCAATAGCATCTGATATGTACGCTAGTGCTTCATTTTTTGAAGATTTTCAGAAATTTAGGTTATAATTTCTTAATAATTCTACTCTACTGTGCGGAAATTCTGATCAAGCACTGGCATCTTTCAGAGAATCGGTCGGCATAAATGAATTTTTATGACTTCAGTACTGAGAAGCTACAATTTTGATTTGTGTTTGCGAAACATCTGTCCCTACTTGGAAAAGATGCCCGTTATCTATCCAGTGATATTGACGTGTGGACCTTCATTACTTGTGGCGGTATTTGCCTTTGTGCTATTTGGGGAGAAATTGACGAGGTTCCAGGTCTTCCTGGTTTCTGTCAGTTCCATTGGAGTCGTTTTTATTATCAGGCCACCATTCTTATTCGGATCATCTGTGAACGACGACGCGTACCCTTACAGGTAATTCATTCTCCAATCTTCTATTTTGTAAAAAAGAGACTTTATCACTTCATTTACTATTTTGCAGAAAAAGTCTTTATCACTTCTACACTGAAGTGAATTTTCTTACTTTATTTTTTGACAATTTTGGCTCATCTTTTTATTTCACACGCAGTTGTTTTTTTTTCGCGTGGCTATTTTTGCGACAGAATTTCATTCAACTTATTTTCGCTCTCTCAGCTCAGTTTCTTCATTATTTTTTCAGCACAATAAATGATTGATGTATACAGATAATCAAATGAGACAAAATGGAGAAGTCTTGGGGCATTATAAAGAAAACTGGATCTTTTCCGTTTATGCCCCCTTGTACGTTATGCACCCCCCAGATACACAACACGTGCCAATACATAGCAAATCGTTATGTAAAAATATGGTACGTGCGTCGGAGGGGGCGCAAATAATTTTTCCTCTGACCCCTTTGACATTTTGTCCTTTAAACGGGTAACGCTCGGAGGCCTCGGCTGTGATTGTTTAATGATAAATGGCCAAGAACTAGTCGTTTGTGCTCTTTCAGGCAGTGATTACCATCTAATCGCATGATATCTACCTTTTCTAGTAGCTCTCAGACGAAGTTTGTAACAATTATAATAGTCCGGTCGGTCTTTTTTAATGCGATTTTTTGCTTGACCGATTTTTTGTCTGACCCATTTGACTTTCAGTTCTCAAAAACGGGATAAACAGGTTGCGCCCAGCGGGCATTAAGTGCACTTAGAACTTTTCAGCTCACTAGTCTCCAAGTATGCGATTCACAGAAACTGTTTTGGAGACATACTGTTTTGAAGGGCGGTTCTTAGAGGTTGAAGACCCCCCCCCCCCTGTTGCACTGTTGCCCCACTACCCCCAGCAGCCCCCCGTGGCTAGCTACTGACAAAGCCAACCGCTCGCCGGTCGTTTGAGAACAATTTGCCCGACGTTAGTCGGTTATGTTTAATTGCTCTTGAACGCAGTTCATAGCAATTATTGTAAACGTGTGTCTTTTTTATGCAAATTTTTCGCTTGAAAATTTTGCGCTTTTCTTCTAGAAACTTCTTTGACTTCTCAAGTGACTTTTTCACGTTTTCGTTCATCATTTTTGAGTGATCTCTAGTGATCCGAAGTAAAGCTTGTTGCTAATATAAAATCGGTTGCAGCATAGGAAAACTAATGTTAGCGCCGATATTAGTGCTGGTGGCCATGTATCGGGAGGTCAGTGGTTCGAATCCCGGTGGGGACTTGCACCCATAAAGTAAAATTGATCTATACTAAAGATCATGAATTAAATTGCCTCGCCTGTCGTTCAAGAGCAATTCTTCCGACATTTGTCGGTTTATGTTTAAATTAGTCATGTGGTATTTTTTGTGCGATTTTACGCCTGACCGATTTTTCGTCCGACACATTCTGATTTTTCGTCCTCAAAAAACGGGATAGACACGTAACGCTTGGATAGAATTAAGTTTTTTTAGAGCTTTACGCCTAACAAGTCTCATATTTCATATTGTTACAATTTTTCAAGATGGCTGTGAATGCAAAATTGAACAACAAAAATAGCAGATGGTTCATTGAACAACAAAAATAGCAGAGAACAAAATCGATTATGTGGAGAATAATGAGTTGTTCAATTTCATTTTTAATTATATTAACAAGTAAGCAAAGTAATAGTTTATCTAATAAATTGTTCTGCTATAGATATATAATTGAGCTGTTTTTGATTTGTCAAATTTGCTAGAAATATGTTTGAAAGCCACTCTATAGTAATGTATATGATTCGTGATTTTTCCAATCTGCTCAAGCTTTAGGGTCAAAATTTGCTGAGCGTCTTTCGTCGTGTTTTGTATCAGTTTGCTTTAGTTCTGAGTGCGTGATATCGACAATTTAACACAGTTATTTCTACAGATTTGTACATTACAGTAACACATGTTCTTTCTCTTGTTGCTGCTACTCAAAAAGCTTTGAAACTTAGGCTGTGTTTGACCGTGTTTAAACTTAAAACTTAAAGCCATTTTTCAAATTGAACCTAATTGTTTCCGTCATCTCAAAAAAAATTGACCAAATCTTTTGAGAGCCGGTTGCAATTATTGGATTGTAAATGCAAGACTTGTGTTTTAAAGACTGCTTGTCAATTAAAGAACGTTTATTCAGCACGACGTTGAGATCAACCAAAATGTAGCTAGCTTGTCAATTGGAAAAGCATTTTAGAATTGTAAAAATTGGGCTACGTCTGTATTTCTAACACATTAGAAAACGTTTGGCCGCAATTAACAATTTAAAAAACTTTTTTGATGGGAAACTGTGAGTTTGAATATTTCGAAGAACTGTTTTAAGAGTTAACCGAATTATCAAGATCCGAGTTATCAAGTTCGTGGAAAATTATGCTGAAAAACTACTCCATGATAAGGTAACTGTTTTGTTTTTTAAAAAAAATGCAATCTGCACACGCTTTCTTTCAAATTTGTTTAGCGTCCTTCGTCGTTTTTTGTATCAGCGTGTTTTTGTTCTGAGAGCATCAAATTGGCAGATTACACGATTCTTTCGGCTGTTGTTGATCATCAAAAAAGCTAACAAAGTTAGAATGCATTTGACATTGTTTAAACTTAGAAGTTGAAAAACCATGTTTGTATTTGACCTAATTGTTTTCGATGTCTCAAAATATAAATTGGCCAGTTCTTTCACGATCCGATTGTGCAATTGTTTGATTTCAAATATAAGAACTGTTTTTTGACAAATTGCTTTATAATAAAGTCTCTGCTTTTAAACCTCGGAATAACACATTTAATTTCTAAGTCATTCATGTGAAGTTTATTTGCAATACTTAGAATCATTAGGATGTATTTGGTGGTTTTGAGAAGCCAGTTTGTTTCGTAGGAGTTTTAGTTTAATATGATCTTTTGCTATATAAATCAAATGACTAACGGAATTAATTTAACAATGTTGATTAGGGTTTTAATGACTATCTGCTCGTATTTTAACATAAAACTGAACACAAACGTTTCTATTTGTCTTTTTACTTGCGACATTCTAGGAAACTTCTTAGAAACTTCTTTCTTAATTATTAGTTTTATATACCAATCATTTTCACTTATATACCAATTCGTTGTCCATTTTTTTCCATTATACATTAACAATTCATTCTGCATTCTGGCATGCGCTTTTTTGCCGTTGTTTAGACTATTTTTTGAGAAATACACTTGACCCAATATTGAATTCAAGTCACCACTCATCGAAGTTGACTTCATATAAATTTGGCAAATTTTGCTTTCAGACAACAACTAATGTTTCGGTTACCTGAATGAATAAATCAACTGCAGAAGCGGGTGATTTTGCAGCGTTACATTTCTCTTTCTGGCCTCCCAATTTTCTTCACCTAGGTTTTTGTTTGTGGTTTATTTTGAATACTTTGATTAATAATAGCGATGTCAAGTTATTGGTCTCATTAATTGCTCTCAAACAAAGTTTGTAGCAATTTTATTATTCCTGTGATCTTTTTATGCAATTTTTCGCTTGACCAAGTTTTTGTCTGACCCCTTTGACTTTTTGTCCTTAAAACGGGATAAACAGGTAACGCTCAGAGAGCGTTGCCCCTGCCCCTCCCCGCCCTCCACACACACACACACACACACACACACACACACACACACTTCCCCTCGCCACCGCCAACAATAATTGTTGACCGATGCTGCATTAATTTTTGAATCTCTGAAATTGATACCATCGTGTTTTTGAGAGCTTAATAATGCGTTTCAAGCGCAAAATGGCCACTATTTTATAGTAAGTTGTGGCTTTTCGAAATCAATTTTTTCAATCTTAGGTCTTTTAGGGGACTTTATTTGTTAAAATTAATAGTAACTTCACTTCAATAATTCATGCAATGAAAGTCTCTTTTTAACGAGAGGTATACACTAATCAGATATGGCGGTTTTGCCCTGCTTTTCTATTTTCGTTTGATTTATTTTTTGATTGCTAGAAAATCATTCTGTGTACCGGCAGGGATTTTTATTTCGTGTTATTTTTGTTGGCTTCAAGGCTTTGAATTTCAATTAAAGTTTGTTTCATAAGTGCATTCTTAACGATATTTGACGTTTTTTGGAAAAGATTTCAAAATTTTAATCTTTAACTCTTTTCAATTTTTACTCTGACAGTCGGATGGCTATTTAAATTCTTTTAAGCCTTGAATGGTAAATAACGAAGTGCCTTTTTTCTACATCTGTTTCCAAGTAGTCTTTTAGTTTCTATCTGACCTACAATGTGTTTGTACTCTCCACAGTCTAGCATGTCAAACATGACGTAACTCACCTTCAAAAGGACTTTTCCTCTCATGATGAACCTTGCTTTAAATTGAGTCGGTGCGGTCAGCTGACTATTAACTACAAAGCTCTGGGAGCTATATCTCGGAATTCGACCAGCTATGTTTCGTCAATAGCAAACTAACGGGATGTTTTTTGTTTTTTTTAAGGTTATGGGCGACCATAATCTGCATTGGGCTTGCTTGTCTAGTCACAGCTCAGGTATTGGCTGTGCGCAAAATGGGGTTTAACGTCAACGCATATCTACTCAACACATTTGTGGGCGCCACACTTACCCTCAGCGGGGCAACTTATCAAATCTTATATTCCGATGAGCTTCTTTACAATAAATTCTTTTGTTCGAATACTTACTACACAGCATTAATAATTGTTGTATCATCAATAATGGCATCGTTCATATCGCCTCTAGAAGCGCTAGCTTTGCAAAGAACAAAAGCTGCAGTATATACCTCCATTGGAACGTCCAAAGTCGTGCTGGATTACGGAATTCAACTCGTGTTTTTCCCAGACGAGGGATTATCATGGACAACAATTTTGGGAGCTATAGTGGTCACAATTACAGCTCTGGATCTGTCTTTAAATTTGGACGTTTTGGTTATGAAGTGGTTCAAAGAAAGGAAATTGGAAATGATACAAAAAGAGGTGGATAAGAGCGTAGAAACGAATGACACAAACATGGGCATTGCCGCAGAATCAAATTGCTAATTTCCGTTTCAATTATTCTCACAAATTTGTGTTATGATCTTTTTTTCGTGTATGTCTATAAATGAATTGGCGAAAGTTCAATTATTGCATAGAAATTAAAAAGCTCAAATTATACTCTTTGAATCAAAAGATAGTTTGAATTTTTTAGTTTTTCGCCAAAGCCAGAACTATTTGTATGAATTAAGTGTTCAGATTGGTAATATTTGTTCTGAGCAAATGCCATGGCATAGCAGCAGGCTAGCGAATCGTGTTTTGAGGGACCTTTATGTCTTAATTAATTGCTCTCAAACGTCGTTGTGCACTACCGACATCTCGTCTGATCTTTTTTCTGACCAATTGATTTTGTCCTCAAAAAAGGGATAAACAGGTGAAACCCGAGGGCATTAAGTTAATGATTACTAAGATCCTTAAATTTTACGACGTCTCTACGTATGCGGTTCACCGAAACTGTCAAGGAGACTTTTAATAATAGTCTGAAGTGCGCGGTTTTTTGAGTTTACCCCCTTGATTACCACCTCTTTTTGTATCATTGGAAATGATACAAAAAGAGGTGGATAAGAGCGTAGAAACGAATGACACAAACATGGGCATTGCCGCAGAATCAAATTGCTAATTTCCGTTTCAATTATTCTCACAAATTTTTGTTATATGATCTTTTTTTTCGTGTAGGTCTATAAACGAATTGGCGAAAGTTCAATTATTGCAAAGAAATTAAAAAGCTCAAATTATACTCTTTGAATCAAAAGATAGTTTGAATTTTTTAGTTTTTCGCCAAAGCCAGAACTATTTGTATGAATTAAGTGTTCAGATTTGTAATATTTGTTCTGAGCAAATGCCATGGCATAGCAGCAGGCTAGCGAATCGTGTTTTGAGGGACCATTATGTCGTAATTAATTGCTCTCAAACGTCGTTGTGCACTACCGACATCTCGTCTGATCTTTTTTTCTGACCAATTGACTTTTTGTCCTCAAAAAAGGGATCAACAGGTGAAACCCGAGGGCATTAAGTTACTGATTACTTAGATCCTTAAATTTTACGACGTCTTTACGTATGCAGTTCACCGAAACTGTCAAGGAGACTTCTAATAATAGTCTGAAGCGTGCGGTTTTTTGAGTTTACCCCCTTAATTCCGCCCTCCCTTCAACCAACCCCCCCCCCCCCCCCCCCCCCAAATTAAGCCCCCTAAACTTCATTCCACCGTAACCTTGGAAGATCTACAGCCACCTTACGCCGCTCACCGTCAACCCTGCCACCTCTGAAAAGAATTTTAAATTTTTGTAGACGACCCAGTGTGGTAAATCCATAAATCAAAAATCCACACTCAGACAATAGTACTTCTATAAAACAAAATTAGGGTTTTACGGTTACATGACTTGTTTAATCGTGCCAAAATAACAAAATTTTGACGTTTTCTGCAAACTCCGTGATCTTCAAATGTTAAGTGAGAGTCAACAATACATCCTAAGTGTCTGAAACAATGAAAAAGTTCTCTAGAAGGAATTCTCCATATTGTCGCCTGCTATCTTCTTAAAAATTAATTTAATTAGTTAATTTTAAAAATAAACATGAATACACTACTTTTTTAGGCATTTTGCACAATTTTGAAAACCAAATCAGTGTAAAGTTGAACTGATGCGGGACTAAAAAGTTATCTCAGTGTTCGACAGAATTTTAAGTAAAAGCGTAAGTTTTCAGAAAAGACACAGTTGCGTACTTTGTTGGCCGGACGGACATTCGTGCGTTCTAAAAAATGCACTGGGGATATAGGGCTTTTTTCACCAAACATACAATGTTAGTTTTTAATTTCAAATCAAGTCCATTGACAAAATTGGAGAGTCAGAATTGAGTATACAATGAACCATACTAAAAACCCAACGTCTGAAGTAATTTTCGCTTGTTTCAAAAAGTAATACTTAAACCTTTCATTCTAAATAACGACCAAACTAAATCGTACAATAAGAAGAGACATAACATTGAAATTCAAGTTTACGCGTAAAAACATCGAAGGTTTTTGACAATGGAGAATTATTATCAAAAATGTCAGAAAAAAATTTTTATATGGAGATCATTTTAAACAATAAAAAAACTGGTTTCCTGATTTCAAGTGTTTTTCGAATATTAAAATTTCTATTCGACAAACTGGTTCATTGAAATGAGTCGGTATTATGTTCGTTTTACATGGATTGTTAGACCGGCCCGTTTGAGTGTTTTTTTTTTCTATAGTTGCAGTTTTTGCTGTCTAAAATGAAGCAATAGGAAGGTAGGGCTGCAAATAATTTAGTAGTTTATCTTTAGTTTTTTTTAGTTTGTGATGTAGGTCAATAGGGACAACTACAAGGTCCCCTTGTATTGGTCTACAGTTTTCCTGAACTTTTAATTTTTTTAAAAAGCTTTTACAATCTTAATTGTGTTTAAAAATATGTTGCGGTCTTTTAAAAAAATCGTTGAGATCCTCTATTTCGGTGTTATTTATTTTTTTTCTTTTTGTCTAGGCCTAGTCTGGGACAGGCTTTGTGTAACCTTATTCGTGCTTTCGTTGGCCGATATATACTTAACGGTTAACGTTGTTGTTTTTAGAGAATTTTTCGGTTCAAAATGAAATTCTCATTCTGTTGATATGTCCGAAAATGGCTTCTGCGTTAGTGATGTCTAATGGCAAAATGGAAATTTATAAACCTTTGGATATAGTTGTACCAATTTTACATGGTAATCTATAACTCAATCTCAATGATCATACCGTTGTCTTCGTTACTCTCGTGTTTGCCTTTATTCCGTCGTTTTGCGTATCCGTATTTGTTTTTTCTTTGATTCTGAAAATAGTTTCATTCCTGGCCTTTTCTACAATTTTGTATATAGTCTGTATTCCGTCGTTTTGCGTATCCGTGTTTGTTTTTTTCTTTGATTCTGAAAATAGTTTCATTCCTGGCCTTTTCTACAATTTTGTTTATAGTCTGTATTCCGTCGTTTTGCGTATCCGTATTTGTTTTTTTCTTTGATTCTGAAAATAGTTTCATTCCTGGCCTTTTTACAATTTTGTTTATAGTCTGTTGATGTCCATGGCCCTTTTGTTATTGGTCCGATGACTATTCAGACTCAGCCGTTATTTCTTCGATTTCGTCTCCGAAGTTGACTTTTTATTGGTAATTGCGCTTCCTTGGGTGGTTACTTGCTTGTTTGTGCTTCTGCATTTTTTGTGGGAATGTCCCAATTTCTAACTTTGTGCATTTTTATCTTTGCTTAGTACAATCTCTTGTGTCCGATTAAATATTTTTTTCACAGCTGTAGCAGTTTTGTGTTGCCGAATAATCTCGGTCCATAATTTTTTTATCATAATAAAAAAAATTATGGACCGAGATTATGGCCGAATAATTTTTATAATATTTACATAACATTAAGATTTTTCTAACATCGTTAACATAAGTGAACGCGTCCTTGGGTTTGACACAGTTTAAAGTCTGTTTCAAATTAAGTGATGTTTCTTTTTTGCATTTCTTTGAATTGACCGTTGTCCAGACCAGACTGTGGCCTATTAATAGACTTTGGTGCGACTTATGATCCGGACGTTCACCAATTTTGCCAGATCATCGGAACACTTTCTGAATTTATCATCAGGCCATATTTGTTCCACTGACCACCAGACTTTGCTTTAATGCCATCAGACGGCACCCGAGATTTAGACTTTTTATACCTCTCCAGACTATTGTCAGATGATTTTGCAAACACTGTCTTTCTTGTTGCGGCTGCTCAAGATTCTCAGCGGAACCGATATATCACAGCCTGGTTCTCGAGTTTTACGCCGGCCTGGTTCTCGAGTTTTCACTGGGTTTGATTAACTAACAATCTCGCAGAAATAATTAGTCGCTCGGACGTATTTAAAGCACTGTAACTTTAATTTTGTTGATTGAAGTTAAGAAAATCCTTAGTGATAATCTATGTTCAATCTCGTGCTGAAGTTTGTCAACCAGTGGTGTTAGTAATGTTGCTAACTTCTCGTCATGTAAGCTCAACTAACTTAGAACTCGCAAGATCTTAAGATCTATCAAAACTTAACAAAAAGACTAAAGTTGTTAAAGAATCAAATTTTAGTCAATCTGAGAGCCAACTGCTCTTGGTAACAGTTTCTAATGGTTCTAAATACAATACGGTTTGACTAATCAAACAATTGGGTTAAAGTAAATAATCAGATATTTATCATTTATAACATCATTGGCACTTGTCTCTGATTGGTTAATCAAGAAAATGATTTAGGTCATTGTTTACATAGTAAATGTCAAATTACTGCAATATTTACTTTTGTTGACATAAGCACAGATGGTTATTACGCGGCTGTGAGAATGCCTTGAATATACGGTATTTCACCTTTAATGGTCATCTAAAGTATCATAAAATAAACAACTTAAGAAAATTAATAATAAATAACAAAATATTGAAAAATGCCAATTTTGCACCATATAAGTGCTAATAGCCATACTTGTGGGTCTGACGCAATAACGTTCGTTGGGTCCATGGATAGTTTAGAGGTAACCCTAACCGTATGCCATAACCTCGGGTTGCTCGGGTGTTGCCTTCCCAAAATCGGGGGGGGGGGACAAATTTTCGGTCCCAACTTCTAAAATTTTTCAGTTTTGACCATTTTTGAGTTTTGACAAATTTCAAGTTTTTTCAGTTTCAAAAGTTATTTCTTGCTGTCTGATGGCTTTTGTAGCTCATTTGAAGTGGCGCCAACATTTCTAATTCATCAATTGAGTCACGTTTTCTGAGAAATTCAAAGTCTGGGAAACGTCATATTATGAGAAACCCCTTTTCATCATTTTCAGATTTGCAAATGTGATTGGGCATGATTGATTTACCGGGATTAATCGGATACAAAAAATTTAGAAGTAAACTAAAAAAATATTTTAACTCGTGCTATTTATTTTTCATGAAGTTTGCTTCATTTTAGTTTTTTGTTGATAAATTTAAAGCAGTCTCAGAGATGATTTAAATATTTCTAACTTTTTTTCCTAACATACGATTAGTGGGCTGATACAAGAAAAACAGATGCGAATCACACAGCCACGCCTCAGAAGGGCGTTACATTCGTCTATGCTTTTTCGGTTATGAAAGCGGTATTTGACATAATTTAGGGGCAAACGTGTTCGTGTGCCAAATTTGAGTTATTAATCTAACCTAAGAGATTTTTAAAAGAAACAATTCACAATAACAAAAAATGCTAACATCGTTTACATTCTTCGTAGTCCATTTTGCTGTATTACATCACTGTTTCAACAACGAGCCCCAAGGTTAGTGTCAGCGAAAATCAAAATTTGGAATTAGATCGGTCTGTTTTGTTCATTTTGAAACAAATTTGATCATTTTTTCCCTCCAGTTTACTCCCGTCATTCAGGCATGTGTTCTTTTTTTTCTGTCAGTGGTAAAAAGTTTTCAAAAAAGGCTATCGTGCTTTCATATGAAACCCTCAATTAATGTCTACTGCCAAGTTTTTGAATACCTGATTTTTGAAAGCATCATTAACCTTTTAGGAATCAAAAACAGAAGTTTTGCCCAATCAAATTCAGGATAGATTTAGCCATTTTACTGGATAATGTCTAGTTAGCGTGGTTGGTTTCTTTTGTTTTTAAAATTTACTGTGGCAAGAGAAACCCCCAAATTTTCGCCTGCACTAATTTTCATGAGCTTGAATTATACGTTTTAGTTATGAAATTCTTTTATTTTCGTTCTTTTAGTTTGAAATCAGATGCTGAATGTTGTCCGTATACAATTTTTCATACCTAGTCTTATTTAACTATCATTTTATCATCACCCAAAATCTTTTGCAGAGTTCGGCTGCCGCATAGTCCAAAAAAGCGTACAAGTAGATTTTTCGAGCTTTGGTTGCACTTAACTTTTCACGCATCTTAACCTTTACAAATTTACCTCTGCATTGAGTAAGTTATAACCCTCACAAGAGGTAAGAACAAAAGCGTTATACTGGGTATGGTAAATATACAAATAAAACGAAAGTGATCCAAAGCGAATCATTATAAAATTGCGAATTATGATTTGTTCTAATGTTTGTTACACCAAGACAGGCAACCTGCTAGCAGCTGTATTATATGTGCTAACCGTGGTCAAAAATTAAAAAGAAGATTAGTTACAGAACTAAAATCAAATTTGTGAAATCAAATCACTAACAATAATAAATTTGATTGTTTGTGCAGTATGTTGTCAGCAACCCTGCATGTCAACACCGTTTGCACTACTTCTATCTGAAAACTAATAGCGTGCAGTTTTTCAATGCTAGCAGAATGGATCTTATTATGTCTTCGGTGATAAATCTTTATTTGTTAAAGTTGAAAAAGACAGCCCTATACTTTTCATGGATTTCTATCCTAGTTTTGGCGGGAACGAAACATCGAAGTGAATCGAATTAGCTGACTACTGTCAAAAAATGAAATACTGAAGCTAAATTTACTGTAATTGCCAGCTTAGTGAAAGTTTTAAAAATCATTATAGGATGTTTCTTCTTCATAAGGGGCAAATAACACCGAGTTGTCTAGAAAAGGCTCACTCAATCATGAGTTTTCATAATTGTTCCGACAACTTTATGGGCGGAGGAACCATATACTAAAACGGGTTTTTTGTTCCGACCCACTTTAGTGGGGGAGGAACTATATACTCAAATGGGTTTTTTTTGTTCAGTCAAAAATGGCCGATAGATATAATCATCGTAGAGAGTTGTGAGTGGTATCATTAAAAAGCCCGTCCAGCCTTGAATATGGAGTTAAAAAGATTTTTTCGATTTTTGCTTTTTATAGTGAGTTATCGAGGTTTACAGTTTTGTGAATATGTGACGTAATTCAGCTGTATTTATTCACATTTTCGGTAATTTTCACCTAATTTTCGTCAATTTTTCTAAATTTTTTTACAAATTTTTTTTACTGCAGTGTTATTGATTTGATCTTTAAAGATAGAGAAGGGGTGGCTGAATTTTTAGATCCGAGTTCTTTGGCTAGAATTTTTGCTAATTTTTTTCAAATTTCGACTTTTTTCGTGAGCAAATTTGCATTTTTAGCCCAACCATTTAAAATTTGCTGTAAGTAGATACCTTAAAACTGCTGCCCTGTTCTTTTTAAGCTGAAAAACGAGCTAGTTCTATACCCGCTGGCTTCCAGAGTCTTCTGGAATTATTATTTTGCCAGTTTTTTTGCAAATTAAAACTCGATAATTACACAAAACATCTTTTTATTTTTGACAACCTGTAAAATTTTGTTGATAAAATGATGTGTTTTGTAACCTGTTGATAAAATGATGTGTTTTCAAATTTCGACTTTTTTCGTGAACAAATTTGCATGCCATTATCCAATGTTCAATTGCGAGGAATTACAAAGCCAATGGAACCTACAATTAATGTTATAAATTAAAAAGAAAACAAAAATCCTATAAATTATACAAATATAATAAAATCTCAAATATTTTATGAAATCTCGTAGTAACAAAAGTAACAAAGACGAGAAACAAGCGTTTGAAGCCAAAGCCTTCATAGATATCAAAATACTATTTACTGGAAACGTGTTGTGACCTGTATTTACAGAGACTGAGCTACAAATCAACCTAAAAAAAATTTCAAAAAATGACGAAGCTCAAAAACCCAAAATTTTTTTGAAAACAATTATTTTCAAAATTTATAACTGACTTAAAGTTTCAACAGACAGCGTTGAATTAGATTGTGATACTCCGGACGCCAAATCGGCCTGTAAATAATGAGACTAAGTCACGACCCTACAAAATAACAAATATATATAGAGAAGCCAAAAGTTTAAACAATTTTACGCGATCACACTATTTAAGGCACTATAAAAATAAGATCACACCTGCAAGAACCGTAGGTTGTCTCGTTGTTTCGTTTTAACATCAATGAGCTTTACTCATAAAAGGGCTACGAGAAGATGAGAACAAAGAAAGAAACCCAAAAATTTAACAGTTTAGAAATCTCGAAAAATTTTTTGTGAAATCAATAGTCGAAGCCATATTTCACAACGTATAACCCAGCGCAAAAAGTGTATGAATATACAAAAACAATTGAGATTTTTAATTAGTGAGATTGAATTACATGGTTACGAAAAAGAAAGCAAAAACTATACAGTTGAAAAAATGTTTTTCTTTCATATTTAATGACATTAAAACAAACAGCTATAAACTGAAATCTTTAACTAGGTTGAAATATACATCCTGGGGAAGCAATTGAGACCTACCGCAATCAGGTATAAGGCTTACAACAACAAAATAAACAAACAATGGTAAAAACCAAAAAAGTCCTTTTAAATTTTGCGAGATAACTGTGTCTCAGTCCAAAACGCATGAACTATATAACTAAAACAATTACCATATCCATATACACTTTTTGCCCAACGATGTGCGTTTCCCATAGTTTTCTTCAGATGGACTTGCCTCTATTATGATAATTTGACAAGGCAACAAAATGAATTCAAAAAATGTGCATTTATGCTCAAAAATGAAAAACTTGAAAGCGCGTTGTATAAAAAGAAAAAGACCATTAATTGAACATAAAACTATTACGAACATTAATTTATGACCAACAAGAAATCGGTTTCTGCGTGTTTTTACTGAGTCTGCAACCGAAGATGAGAGAAATAAGATATAAAATAGTGGCAAAGTTCAAAAGTTAACCGATATTTTCTTAAAACAATTATATTCAAGTTAGAACAGAAAATAGATAACAACTGAAGGATTTGTATATATTCATTTGTAACTCCTAAAAAATAAGTTGATCTTTGAATCGGGACAAAAAGCTATTGCACCGCAAAAATATAACTAATGAAAGCAAAATTCAAGAAAAAATTTTTTTCGAAAACAATAGGTCAGAACCACAAAAACCATGGGCTTATTCTGAAACCGTAATATAATCTCTATGCTCCTTGTGTTTTTAAAAATAGTATCTGTCATTCATTAAGCCCTGATCTGAAATTCTTGCAAGTAAAAAAAAGTTTACATAAAAACTTTTTCATAGCGGAAATATTTTGAAAAAAAGTCGCGCCCCATTAAAATCTAGAAGAACTTTTTTTGGTAGGATCCATGACGAGATAAAGATCAGCCCAGATTTTACTGCGCAAAGAAACAAAATGCTCATTTGTTCAAATGGTTGCAAAACACATCATTTTATCAACAAAATTTTACAGGTTGTCAAAAATAAAAAGATTTTTTGTGTAATTATCGAGTTTTAATTTGCAAAAAACTGGCGAAATAATAATTCCAGAAGACTCTGGAAGTCCTGTATTGGCAAGTATGACATGCTCTCTAATTCGGCATGGCATTATATAATTCATTTGGTAGTTTGGTCTTTTTGTGAAAATATCTAATTGTTTTTATCTCAAATCTGATCATTCGTAAGACAATTAAGTAAAAAATGGATGAGCCGGGCGTGGGTTTAGAACATTATGTTCGAACGCTCATTGCCGAGCCTTTTTTTTTCGAAGCGATTAATGGTGTCTCCAATAAATAGCAGGAAAGCTACTGATTTTGGTTTCAAGAGCTGCTTTGAACGTGTGTGTTGTACTAAGACTTCATTTTTTAAACTGCTTTGCAAAATTTATATAAAAGGTTTTCGAAACAACAGCAGAAGTAGTTGCAATATGAACTCATAATAATGCAATAAAGATTCTAAATTACTTATCCGGTAATTTTTCTTTTGTTTTGATGTTTGTTGATTTTCACTGGAACCAGGGCCGAAAATTTTTTGCAGAAGTTTGTAAGATAAGTGAACTGTCGTATAAGAGTTAGAACTATTGTTATCACTAATTTTACATATTTTTGCAAAATTTCACTGCCAACAAACAATGAACAGCAAAAACAAGAAAATATCACCAGATAAGGAATTTTATTTGTTATCTTTATTATGAGGTTTAGTTCATTAAACAATAAAATAAAAGATTTTATCGCAGCTACCTCTGCTGTTTTTTGCTAAATTGAGCGAAAAAATTAGCGGTGATTTTAAGTTTGATCAAAATTATCAGATCTAGCTTGCGCTGCTTTGAACGAAAATTGTTTTATGTAGTTTTTCTGATAATTATTAGTACTTTTTTCTCTGAGTAGACTCAACCAAATGCGAGAAGAGTGAACTCTTTTAGTCAAATAAAAAATTTATCCATTAATATATTTAATTTTTTTCAAGATCTGTGCAAAGAGCTTCAAAACTACTAAATACCAGTTAACAATTGATTAAATTCATTGCGCGATTAATATGCAAATAATTCATTTTTTAGAATGCCTGAACAGAGGGGCTTTTAATTCGGATAAGTTACGTATTGGGAAAGTCTGCTACCAATTTAGCAGAGGAGCTCAAGTCTACAGTTTCCATGAAGCAAGGAAGTTTTGTCACAAGTGAGTATTTAAATGATTTAATTAGTTTTTAGAGTGCTAACTTTAAGATGTTTTCTTCTAATGTGTATCTTAAGGGATGCCTGCCTTTAAGATGACCGATTGGTGTTTGGTACGAAAACAATGTCGTCAATGTTTAAGCTCTTCGGCTTGAGTCTTGCAGACCAAGTCAAATTTTCAACAATATTTTTTTTCCTGAGATTCGCACTCATGCTCTGATCGTAGAAAATCACGCTCTATGCATAAATTGCAATTCGCGCTATGGACACACAAGTTCTGGTCAAAAACGGGAAATCTCTTAATATGAATAATATTGGAAGTAAAGGTCAATCATTTCTGAATTTTCAACAAAACCAACGCCAATCAGGAAATAAAGTTCTGAGTTATCAAAATGAAAGGGTCTCGGGGACGGAAAAACATAAAGCAACTTGGTTCCTTTGCAGTCGCCAATGGTAATAGTTGTGGTCATCGTTGAGTTGCTGTTAAAACAAAAAAACTAATTGTGGCTATGATCGATAGATAAAAAATCTACCTTTTAGTATTAGAATAATTGCACTTTTTTTTATAAGAAGACGCATGAAAAGAGTAAAAGTCGACCCAGTAAGCAATAAAAAAGAACTTATTAAAACACTAGATGTCAACTTGGCGACGTTATGGAAAGCTTTTGGGTCAACATAATAAAAACCATAATAAAAAATGAATTATTTTGCCTTTAAAACATGCTTCCTACTACACGAAATGTTTTCGATCCACCAGTTCAAATTTTTCCCAACAAAACTATCACGAGTCGGAGCCTCCACCTTTAAACAATATTGAGCTAATTTGTGGAATTTGGCGACTAAAGACAAATAAATTGGGCATCTACCAATTCGTATAAACGTTCCTTTGTCGCCATATCCAATACTGTAAGGTCTTTTAAAAATAATAAAAATGGGACCTTGTTATAGCTGAGAGTAGCTAATTGAATTGTATTAGTATCGCAAATACACTGTCTTAAGTTTACCGTGGAATCGCGGAGCGAATCCGTAATTATGTGCGTTTTACTGAATTTACTAAATGGAATCGCAATGCGAATCCAGACTAGTTGTATCTTGTGTAATTGAAGAGCGATTGCAGAAACAACTTGAATTCAGAAGAATAATCGAGACTATGATTACTAACACAAAATAGTGTGAACAGACTATGAAATAATTTTGTAGACTACCGGGAATATAATTATATGTGAACAATAAAAGTCATCATAATCTTTGTTATAAAATGCATGATAGAAATATTAAAATAGAGGTAATTTATAATTTAGTGCACGTAAGAGTTTCGATATATATTTATGTATCCATAGGTATCACATTTCCCCCATGACAGGAAAAAAATAGAAATGTATGTACAATTTTAAGAAAGAGCAACACAAATAAATTAACGTATGCAAGAGAATGAACATTTTGAATGGCATAAACATTAGGTGGAATAGCACCATGAATGTTAAGTTATAGTAAACGAAAACGCATAATTTGATGAATTTGTAGAGCAAATTCAAATGGAGAAATTTAACTGCACAAACATCGGTTGTACTATTGGTTGCTGTGTCATTGAGATTGAGAGGCAAATGCAACAATTTAAATTTGAAAACACAACTAAAAAGGGATTCGCAGAGCGAATACATTAAAGAATTATGAATATGGAAATGAAGAAGAAACGTAACGAATAAATTAACACTTACACACAATAAATTAGATTCGCAGAGCGAAAACATGACCTACTTTAAATGAAGTAATTTTTGACAGTTTAGGAATTTTATCAGTTTTCATTAAATTTCATTCTCGGCATCCCATATTGACATTTTTCTTTCTTGCTCGTATTCATAATATCGGATTCGAGACTCGGGTGGTTATACTTGTCCAATCTGTATATCAGGCCTTGATGGAGATGGAATTCGGGATTGTTCTGCATTTTGAATTAATGCCAATACCGATTCTCCGGTTGCTGAACTTTTCTTATCTTGTTTTTTAGTTTTCCGTTTCTTTGTCTTTGAAGAAATAGATGAAGCCAATGAGCTGGTTGGTGAACTGTTTGCCTCCGAAAAGCCATAAAATTGAGGCCGTTTACGCTTCCGTCCTTCATTCTGCGTTTGAGAGTCGGATAACAGTGACGATCCAGGTTGTTTATGATGTTTTGGTACTGGCGGAGTGGGTACTGATAAGGTTCCGGTTTGATCATGGATATTTTCACTGGGCTCGTTCAGGGAGGCTGTAGTTCGGCAACGTTTAGGTTGAGGCTTTGAAGGTTTATGAACTTTTAAGGAACGGGTTACATTTGAATTGACGGAAGAGACCTATGACGTGGTGTCTCACTGACGATGACGGATTTTAATTTCTCCCCTCTTCTGCTTTTGCAAGTCATTGCTGTGTTTAGCTATCTTCGTTTCTGTGGTTTGTTCATATGGGGCTGGTCGACGTTGCGCATATCTCCACAGATTAGTTGCTCGCTCAGATTTATTGCCAAAATCGCAAGGTCACTGTCCCTAACATTTACGGGTGCTCGTCCGGCTCGTTTGTCGCCATATCCCATACTGTAAGGCCTTTTAAAAATGGGAAAAATGGGACTTTGTTATAGCTGAGAGTAGCTAATTGAATTGTATTAGTATCGCAAATACACTGTCTTAAATCCGTGGAATCGCGGAGCGAATCCGTAAATATGTGCGTTTTACTGAATATACTAAGTAAAATCGCAAGGCGAATCCAGACTAGTTTTATCTTGTGTAATTGAAGAGCGATTGCAGAGACAACTTGAACTCAGAAGATTAATCAAGATTATGATTACTAGCATAAAATAGTGTGAACAAACTATTAAATGATGTAGTAGACTAGCGGGAAAATAATTATATGTGAACAATAAAAGTCATCATAATCTTAGTTATGAAAAGCATGATATAAATATAAAAATAGAGGGTAATTTATAATTTAGTACACGTTAGAGTTTCGATATATATTTATGTATCCAAAGGTATCAGATTTCCCCCATGACAGAAAAAAATTGAAATGTATGTACAATTTTTAGAAAGAACAACACAAATAAATTAACGTATGCAAGAGAATGAACATTTTGAATGGCATAAACATTAGGTGGAATAGCACCATGAATGTTAAGTTATAGTAAACGAAAACGCATAATTTGATGAATTTGTAGAGCAAATTCAAATGGAGAAATTTAACTGCACAAACATCGGATATACTATTGGATGCTGTATCATTGAGATTGAGAGGCAAATGCAACAATTTAAATTTGAAAACACAACTAAAAAGGGATTCGCAGAGCGAATACATTAAAGAATTATGAATATGGAAATGAAGAAGAAATGTAACGAAAAAATTAACACTTACACACAATAAATTAGATTCGCAGAGCGAAAACATGACCTACATTAAATGAAGTAATTTTTGACAGTTTAGCAGTTTTATCAGTTTTCATTAAATTTCCTTCTCGGCATCCCATATTGACATTTTTCTTTCTTGCTCGTATTCATAATATCGGATTCGAGAATCGGGTGGTTATACTTGTCCAATCTGTATATCAGGCCTTGGTGGAGATGGAATTCGGGATTGTTCTGCATTTTGAATTAATGCCAATACCGAATCTCCGGTTGCTGAACTTTTCTTATCTTGTTTTTTAGTTTTCCGTTTCTTTGTCTTTGAAGAACCAGATGAAGCCAATGAGCTGGTTGGTGAACTGTCTGCCTCCGAAAAGCCATAAAATTTAGGCCGTTTACGCTTCCGTCCTTCATTCTGCGTTTGAGAGTCGGATACCAGTGACGATCCAGGTTGTTCATGATGTTTTGGTACTGGCGGAGCGGGTACTGATAAGGTTCCGGTTGGATCATGGGATATATTTTCTCTGGGCTCGTTCAGGTAGGCTGTAGTTCGGTGACGTTTAGGTTGAGGCTTTGAAGGTTTACGAACTTTTTAGGAACGGGTTACATTTGAATTGAGAGAAGGGACTACTGACGTGGTGTTTCGCTGACGATGACGGACTTTAATTTCTCCAGTTTTTTGGTTTTTGAAGTCATTGCTGTGTTTAGCTATCTTCTTTTCTGTGGTTTGTTCATATGGGGATGGTCGACGTTGCGCATATGTCCACAGATTAGTTGCTCGCTCAGCTTTAGTGCCAAATTTCGCAAGGTCACTGTCCCTAACTTTTACGGGTGCTCATCCCGGCTCGTTAATGATAGTTGTTGTTGGGGAGGGTTTGGTGACGTAAGATCCGGGTTTAATAACTTCATACAGACCGGCGAGTTGTCTTTTCGCTCTCTTCTTGTTCGGCAGTTTTCGGGCAAGTTTAACGTTCAACGATAACTCAGTCCTGGGAATTGGATTGGAAACTTTTGGGTGAATTATGAATCGCGATTCCTTGTTACTAGAGTCACGATAGTGGCGACCTGCGTCTTGTTTTGACCAACACATACTTTTCTCAAATTCCAGGTCACTTCTATCGGGATTGATCCATCCAGCATCGTCAAGGAAATCTTCTGCGGGGGACCGTATCAGCATCTAAATAGTGGCTAATAATTTTTGTTTTGCTTAATTTAGATTTAAACTTGATGGAACAGTACTAATACTCTTTAAAGGAGTATTAGCAAGACAAGCAAAATGAGCTTCAAACGGTGTTATCTCTGTAGCTTTCTGTTTTGTTAATCGGAGGTCTGAAATAATCTGCTTAATTGCAATGGAAGTAGAAAATGTTTCTTTATTTTCAGCTTTCATACAGGAGAGACGACGTTTTATTGTTTGGATCTTTCGCTCGAATAATCCAATAGCCCTATGATTGCCTGCCGGAGCGTCGAGAATGTTAAAATTATTTTCGTTGCAGTAACTTGTGACTTGTTTACCTACTAGGCAGGTTGCTTGGTCTAAACATATTGATCGTGGAATTCCATGATCATATTCATATTCACGTAGAAATTTAACAACATTTGTCCCATTAGTCTTTTCGAAAATTTCAGCTGTAGGATACTTTGAATAACGATCGACACATGTGAGAAAGTAGATTTTTTATCTTTCTCATTCAATATCGGACCCCCAAAGTCAATTTGAATTTCCTCATTATGTTCTTGACATAGTTTATGCTGATGCCATTTAGATTTAGGAATAATAGGTTTGAGATTCTTACCAATATCTGTACATGGGACACAATCAGAAGTTTTAGCGAGGATTTCCCTGTGCTTGTAGGGCCACCATGCATATTGAGATAAGGAGATCATTCCCCAGCTACCGGGGTGTGTCATATGAATCGACTCGATTACATCATTTTTAATCGAGTTTGGAATCGCGACGCGTTCGTCGACGCAAAGAGAACCAGATTTCACGTGGAGGTCCTTCTGGAAAGAGTGAATGTTTGCGCTGACCTCTTTACATCTAGCCTCGACATCTTGCATCACACAATCCCGGATTTCCTTTAAGACGGCATCCTTGCTGGTAGGGACTGCGAGGAAGGTTTTTTTGAAGAGCTGATTCAAATTGCTTTCAAAGATCTCTTCCCGGGAATGTTCAATGTCTCGGTTTTCTGGTGATGAAGAGGTCTGGGTATTGTTGATGCTCGTACTTATGTTCGTATTCGGCGTCGATTGAGTTCTGAATGTTACTCGGGGAGTTTGCGGGGAGGCTGAGGTGGTTGATTTGAGAGGACTCATTAGCAGACATTGCGATATGATTTACTTTCTTATCAGGATTAGTGGCGGAATTGAACATTGAATTTTGTGAATGGATTTGCGAAGTGGGTGCAGTATCAATTTTGAGCAAGTGATTTGCGTGACAATTAAAGTATGAAATGAATTTTGGATTGTAATTATTTACTTTTGCTGTGGTAGTGAGTCAGTTATTTGAGGCATTTGGAGTATGTGTGCTACTTTTAGCAACTTTGCAAATTGGACGCGCGTCTTATTTACTTGTAATTCACATTTGCTGGTATTGTGCTGCTTTTGGAATGGAATTTTATTTGAGTGACTAAATAAAGTGGTAATTGCGTCGCGAATGCGGGAAATTGTAGCTACCAGGAATTCCTCATCATATTGAGTGATGCTTTTTGCTTTCTGATTTGGTTGGCGCGAAATATAATAACTAATCCCATTCTAGTGCCAGGAATATGTTCTATATTAAAGTCAAAGGGTAACAAACGATCAATCCACCGTGCTAATCGTCTATTATAGGATTTATTTGAACGATGAGATTTTAAAACTGAAAGGAGTGCTCTATGATCTGTCAAAACTGTAAAAATTTTCCCAAAAAGATAATATTTAAAATATTCCTTGGCCCAAACCACACCAATTCCAGTTCATTGATACTGTCACGTTCTTCATTGCTATTAAGAAAACGAGATGCAAAAGCCGCCGTTTTCCACCCCTCACAATCCAATTGCTCAAGTGCGGCCCCTAAACCTTGGCGAGATGCATCGCATTTGACTAGCGTTTCCAATGTCGGATTGAAATGAGTGCTTTCCGTAGCATTTGCAGTTGTAGTCTTAATATGTTCAAAATGAATTTGGTGATTTTCAGTCCAAAAAATTTTTTCATTTTTCTTCAATAAAGGCGGAAGTGGGTGACAAGTTTCTTGCCAGATTGGGAATAAATTTGCTTAAATGATGAACACTACCTAAGAATGACCGTAGTTGTTTCAATGTTTTGGAGCCTTGATTTCTGCTTTTGCTGCTGTTTTCGATTCTATAGGTTTAACACCATTTTTGGAGAATGTGATACTATCTTTGCTAACTACAATTATGTCGTCAAGGAAACAATATGTATGAGCCAAAGCAACCAATTTGTAATCCATGGCCTTTTGAAACACTGCCGGCATATCCGTGAGACAGTAAAACCCCGCTTTAAAACGATACGTACCAGTCGAGTCACCACAAATAATATTGAAATTACAATGGCAAGAGGTATCCGGATGTAATTTTAGTTGGCTATACGCATATTTTAAATCAATTGTTGAAAAATAAACATTATCACCTTGATTGGAATCGTTGATGTGTTGTGAATTGGAATCGATGAGAATACCTATGTTGCGCATTTGATACTTATTTTTATGAATTGCTTTATTCAAAACTTTTGAATCAAGAGCTTATTTAACCGATTTGTCCTTCTTAACTGTGATCACGATTGGGAAAATAAAGATTTTATCAGAGCATTCCTGTAACTGTTCGATATGTCCTTGGTCCGAGAGTTTCTTCAATTCATCGGATACTTTGTGTAACAATTTTATAGGAAGACGACGACCTTTTCGGTGTGATGTGGTATAATGTTTATGAAATTTTGAGCGAATTGTATGTAAATGTGACTTACCAATTCTGGAGATTAAATCAGGAAAATCGGTTGCAATTTGTTTTTTGATTGGACAGTGTTCTTGTTCTACCTGATTAACTGTCTTCGGGCTATTAGATTGCTGAATTGAAAGTCCGAGGGCAGGGAACAAATCTCTACCCAAAAGCGAACGATGACCATCTGTTACTACTTGAATTTCAATTGGATTCGCGTACCAATTGTTACGTTGAATGGACGTTTGTAGAATACCTAGCGTTTGAATGAATTCATTAGAGAAAGTTTCCAATTGTTTGGGAGCTGCCTCACGTATCCACTTCGAATTTGAGTCTTGGGAGATGATAGAATTTGCCAACATTTCATTTTTTATCGTGCAAACACTACCCGAATCCACCAAAACATTTGTTGCTGTATTTCCGAGTACCACAGGGAGATTGATTGCTTCTATAGGAGTTGTAGAATCTGCTGAAGATACTGATGCAACACAATTATCTTCATCCGATGAGTAGTTTGATTCTAAATCAGGATCAAAATCAGCCAAAATTTGATTGACATCATCAGTCTGATCACCTTTTTCGACATTGTTGACCCGTGGTTTGGGTTTTGAATATGAACTAGGATCAGTGGGTTTTCGGCAGACCTTTGCGAAGTGATTTTCAATGCCACAGTTATTGCATTTCTTTCCACGTGCAGGACATTTATTACGATGTTCCGAAGTCCTTTACTCCACAAAAATGGCAAGTTGTAGGCTTTTTCCGGGCAGTGATGTTCACATTTGAAAAGGGGATAGCATTCGCGATGCGCATCCGTTGTACTTGATTGACTGTGGAATTGAGTTCGGATTTACTTGCATTCATTTTAAGTTGACTGAGGGTGCCCATTTCGATGTTTATTGCGATTGCCAAAGCTTTATTGGGTTCCATCGTTTCTCTTAGAAGCTCTTTTTGAATATCTTCATTTTGCATGTTTGCAATAAAAACATCTCTGATAATGGTATCTCCTTTTTTCCCAGGTCACAGTTTTCAGAAAGTTCTTTGAGATGACCGTAGAATTTTTTGGTTCCCCTTTTTGTTGTTTTCGCGTAAGAAAGAGATATCGATCAAAAGTTATATTATGAACTCGAATGAAAGTTTTGTTTAAGATATCCCAGAGATTCTTTGTTGAAATTTCGTCTAAATTAACAGTCGAATTTTTTAAATTGAAAACTCGTCGTCCTTCTGTTCCGAGACTCAAGTACATCAATGAGGACGCTAAGTGGGGGAGGGTGTAAATTACTGGGGGTGTAAAGTATTGGGTCTAAGCAAAAAGCTTAAGTAAACTTCAAGCTTTTTGTTTAGACAGTGGTTGGAAATGTGAAAAAAATTATATAAGTATATAGACTTATATAAACTTATAAAAGTAAAATCTCTATATGATCCAGGGTGGTTGGCTTTCAATGATTGACCATCGACAGTTCTGTATGAAATGTCAAAAGTTCGCGCAACTGATTATTTCAGAGAGATTATTGTAAAATTAGCAGAAAAATTTTGATATACTTTATCTAATTTATCTGCGAACGATGAATATCTGTGAAGGAAAACGCCTCAATTTTGATATCACACTTGGACAAGCATAGTCTTATTGACATGTGTTTTCTTCGACCAGCTTGTTTTAATAGTAAAAATGTAAAGCAAAACTATCTTTTTCAAATGAAGTGTGATAATGAATATTACACTGGCAGTTTATTTAACTGCTATCATCGCAACAGGTGTTGATTAATGAATATTGCCATCAATGCTGAAATGTTTTTCCAGTGTCGATCGGGCATTAAAATTTATTACACTGGCAGTTTATTTAACTGTTAAAAGGTGTTGATTGAAAGTCCTAAATTATTAACATGTATTAATTTACGTTTTTATGGAATTAAAGATGTAGAATGGACCAAATTGTCCTCTTTACTTGGTAGGCGCTTTCAGGGTTTGATGATATGGCAATACGACTCGACACAACGTCGGGAGGGGGTCTAATTCCGTGTCGATATTTACATGGTTTTGGAAGAAGTTAACAACCCAGTAAGTAGTTCGATTCATACAACTGGTATTTTGGAACAATGACCCGGTCTTTCAAAACATAAATCTGACCTTTCGAATCATAAATCTGGCCTTTCAAATCATAAATCGCCCTGTTTCTAATCATTCAGCCCGTTCTTCGTATCATAAATCCACATAATTCGAATAAAAAAACCCGTATTTCAAATCAAATCATGAGTCTGGCATTTCTGAACTCAATTCATAAATCTGTTAATTCGGAACACTTGCCTCCTATTTGGAGTCATAGATCTGGCTTTTCGATTCATAAATCTCCTTATTTCGGATCACAGAGCCGGTAAATCGAATAAAAAATCTGGACCTAATCTAGTTTAATTCATTTTTCCTGCACGAATGAGGATGCCAGTCGAGGAAAAATTGAGAAATCTATTTTTGTTCAAAGTTTTCAATCAAATTTTCGGGAAATTTTTTGCTTCAAATTTCTCCCCATTAAATTTTTTTCATGTAATTTACCTGAACGATTTGCAGATAATCAATTTTCAGGAATACTAAGCTGCGTAAGCAAATTTGAGCTACTCACGGCCTTACCTGCACACTGTTCACGTGAATTTACCTATAGGAGTGTGGGCCTTGGTTCTGTTTTGTCTGGTCCAGGGTCGGCATTGGGTCTCCGTCGTGCCCATACCTTATGTGGGTAGCAGACTTCATCCTGGGCTGACCTTGACTAGTTGCTGTTGCTATTCGGTTGTCTGGTCTGTTGACTCACCGTCACATAATTTTGCGCTGTCTGGTTTGTCGAGTCACTATGTCGCTCAGTTTTGTAATGTATGATTTCTCGGAAGATGTTCGCGCTATTTCGCACAATGTTGCGCAAATCGATTAATACTTAAATTATTGTCTGGACTATCGAGTCTTGGCTGTTTCGTGTCTGGATCATCTGGTTAAATGCATATTGGCTATACATACTGAGTACATGATAGTCCTCTCTACTATGAGTACATTCTATAGTCTTTCATAGAATGAAAGACTGTAACTTTGATGCGTTCCTCTTATTTTTAGAAACTGGGCGAGACTTCCAGTTCCTGCAAACACTGAGATTTTGGATTACCTCTACTTCTACTCCAAAGAGTTTCTGCCAATTGGGAACTCACAGCCTCGTTTTTACTTGGGATTTCAAAGAAGGAATATTTACCGGAATATGCGACTTGGCTGGGAAGTGGTTGATAGGCGACGAGGAATTTTTGATACCGAGTAAGTTTTGATTATTTTGACATGCTAAAGAAAAATATTGAGTTAAATTTTTTTAGCTTTTCAGATAAAATAAATTAAGATCACAAACTTACCTGAAAAAATAACTATACTCACCTTAACAGTTAGGGTAAACTTGCTTTTACCTAAATTACCTCAATTTAATCTATTTTTACCTGAAATTTACGCCAAAAGTTAGCCGCTCACGATCTTAGCAAAAACCATAAATTTACACTAACTTGCCATAAAATTACTTTTACTTTTAGGCTTATAGGTACAAGCAAATTACCCCTACTTTACCCTAACTTTACCCTCACTGAACTTACTAAATTATCTCAACTATTAGGGTGAAATTAAGGCAAATTTTGTCTTAATGTGTACCTTAACATGAGTTTACCTTAACTCTGCTAAGGTATTTTTACCTTGAATTTGTTTAGAATATTCCTTGAAATCTTGAATAAAGAAGTCAATTAATTCAGAGATCAAATCAGAGTAATCAGAGATCAAATCCCTAGTCCAGACCTAGACTTACAATAAGACCCAAATATTTTAGTGGGGGAGGGTCGATATTTACCAAAATTACACAGTCGAGTTTCTTAGCCAAGGTCAGGCAAAAGTATTTTCATAGTTCCAGCAAAAATCTTTTTGGAGTTCTAGCTAAAGTCTTTTCACAGGAATTTATGATCGAGCATAGTCTTTTCATGAGTCGAGCAAAAATCATTTCATATTATTTTTGGGTCAAGCATGGTCTTTTCATGGATCGAGCAAAAAATTTTTCATAAGTTCGCTTTTTTGCAATTTTGGAAAAACATTTTTTTCCGTTTGCTGCTGCACAAAATGAAACAGCAACGGAGCGAAAGTCAACTGCGTTGCAACACTGTAGTCCAACTGAAAACAAAGTCGGAAAGTTCCCAAGGTCTTAAGAAAATCTGCAATTCTTAAAATAGTGGCAGTTATCGCAGCTGTACTACATTACCACATTACTTGATTGAATGAAACCAGTTTATTTAATTATAAAGAACTTCTTCATGTTAGCCATGATGAAAATGTTGCGTTATTCAGTGGTTCACCCCCTAAAGTCATGAACTATCATTTTTTTAAATGCCTATTTTCAACAGATTGATGGTTCTTCAGAATCGCAAAAGATGAAAAAGCATACATTCTGACTACATAATAAGCAATAGTCAGCAGTAAAAATGGCACGTAAGATTTTTGTGTGTTTTTGCCCTCCTTCTTTTTCATTCCGGGCTGGGGCCGGCAGTGGAGGAGTTACTGAAATAAAGTAGCAGTATTGACAGAGATTCCTGACTTTCATTATGATTCAGAGCCAATTCAAAATCACATTCTGATTTTTCTTCTGTTTATGAGAAAGTCATAGACTACTGATTCTGAGTTCTGCTCTATTTCAGAGAAGTTTCAGAGTCGAAACAGAAACTATTCTCAACAAATTGATCTCAATCAGTACCAAAAAATCAAAATTTCTCTGAATTTATTCTGAGTCAGTTTATAGCATAATTTAGAGAGGGCAACAACGGCCGTGTAGTGCTCCTAAAATCTTGCTTTGCAGCGATTACATCAGTTGAAGAACAGACCCCGTTTTTCCAGCTCATTAAGCAATTTTTATGCTACAGTTTTCTTGACAATCTTTGCAACTAATTATTAATTTATAGGCCTGAGAACTACTTGGGAAATATGTTTATTGCAAAGATCTAGGCATTAAACGATCAAATTATTAGCCATGAATTCAATCACTTTTAAAATTTTTTGATAATTTACAATACTTTTGAGATCTCATTTCGTACCCAAGATATCAATGTACTAAAGCATTTAGAGCAAGCAAGTTGTTTAATCTTTTTCAGACATCCCTTAATGAACATGTCACTGTTTGCAAGATATGAGCCGGTTGGACGGAGAAATTTCAGTGAATGCGTTGGAGTGTTCAGCGAAAAGGGCGGGAAGAATTTACCATGTGATAATGCGGATGAAGATCAAAGAATGCACGTGGTTTGCGAAAGACTGTGCTAGATATGAAACTTGAATCCAAAGTTTACAGTTTATATACATACAAGCAATTTTAGTGACTACCCAGTATTGAATTATCGGATTTATGTCCCCCCTAAGGGTTTTTTATGCCTCCCCAATTACAATTTATGAGTTGTTATATAGCACGTGCACGTTACTATGTAAAATATTGCATTTGCGACGGTTGGGGGGAAATCAAGGTCTTACCAATTATAGCCTCCCAGCTTATTGATTAGATAACCTATAGCCCCCATGCCCCCCCACAAGTCATGGTAAATATACCATAATTGGAGGCTATAATGAGAAAGACCCAAAAATTATATGCCCACTAAGCTTGGAGGGGAGGGGGGGGGGGGGGGGTTGAGGATAGATCCGAAATTTCATTGCATGGCTTTTATCGCCAACATAAGTTGGTAGTGGTAGCTCGTGGCAATACAAGAAATTACGGGACTCTGAATATATAAACTTCCACATAGAGACTGACATCGATTGAAGTGTTTTTTTGCATATTTAAAACCTGGGAGAAATCAAATAATACTCGGTTTCAAGCAAAATTGGGATCTTTTCCGTGTGTGCCCCCCCCACCATCTATGATATCAGATAGTCCAAAATCTTGTTATATGATACATTATTCAAATAAAATTGGACAGTAAATTAGAGTTAGCGTTCACCGTCAATTAAAGAGTGTGTCCTTGTTGGGTTTTGTTGGGGGCCTTCATTCGCATGAGGAATAATGACGTTTTAAACTATATGTTAGAAAATGAATTTTCTCGAGAATGCGAGGATAACTACACCCCGAAGTCGAGAAGGCTAATTGTTTCTTTTTAGCAATCTAACAGAATCTGGCAAATTTGCAACAGATCACTAATTTTTGCCAGTTACAATAGAGCTACATTATGTCAGCTCTTCCTGCATGATAGACATTTTTGTGCCAGATTATTTGAAAGAATCTGTTTGTTTTGCCATCCCTTTTTATATAATTTAGGTAATGTCTTGCAACATGCCTACAATAGCGTTTGTAACGGCTGGTAGAAATGGCTGCTAGTAGCAGGGTAGTAATGGTTGTTTGTCATATTCGATGAACTAGATAATATCTCCAACGGTTATCTTGCAAGATCTTGCAAGATTCTTGCAAGTAACGTTTACGTCGCAAGATCTTGCAAGACTCTTGCAAATAACGTTTAACTTACAATTTATTTTGCGAGATCTCGCAAGATGAACGTCTTAAAATTTTAATAAAAGAAAGAAGTTGCAAATTTGAAGAACTTCTGATCATACGTTTTGCATAGCGATACTCTAACTTTTTTTAATGATTAAATGTGATTAAGGTAAAAATCGTAATTGGCCACTTCTATTAGCTTTTTAAGCCTTCAAAAAGTGTTCTACAGCAGAATGGCACTCCTACTGATAGTAACACATATCTAAAATACAAAAATTGGGGTCAAACAATTTTCTGACTTATTTCAATTTTTCTCTTGGGCCGAAGCAGAAAGTTGCACATCTACTTTAACGGTGATAGCGTATTCAAAACACCGGTCTCCAGAAAAAAACTCAGTGAACAATTATTGAAATCTATATGGTCAGAAAATGTCTGGATTATAAGGGACCAAAAACGTGATAGTAAAGCCTCCGGAGACATTCAGTTTGTAGGATTTTCCACTTTAGAATTCTCTCTCTCTCTCTTTTCTTTTCCGTTCTTTCTCTCTCTTTCTTCTCTCTTTTTCTTTCTCACTCTCTCCTTGTACCTTTCAAGGTTTTCTAGCCCGCTCGTTCTCGTTCACTTCTTGACGATTGCTCATTTTAGCAGCTCTATAATTTGCTCATCGTCGGTTGCTTGGTTTTGACTGCTCGCTCGCCGCTCACTTGCCTCGTTTTGCTTTTTCCCTTGCTGCTTTTTCCCGTACCCTTTCACCTATGGCGTGGCGACTTGCTTTTCCTTTGTTTGTGTGTTTAGTGCGTGTAACCCCCACCATTTAACCTGTGGCTCCTTTTGTTTTGTGGTTCAGCCATATCCTTCTCTTTGTCCCATATGTTGTGCTTGTGCTTGTTATGTGGATTTTTAAATTATATGTTTGCCCTAGCTTTCTCTTGTAAGGCGAAAACCACAAATTTTTTGTGCGCCTCTTTTGCGAATTTTGATGATGTTCCCATTTATTTTTGGTAGCCCTATCAAACTCAGGGTTTTTTTTCTTGGGAGGCTGGAGAATAGGTCGAATCCTATTCTCTAAACTTCAAAGTAGCTAAAGAGACCCATGCAGCAGCTAAGGCAGGTTTCCGTCGCTTCTCGAAAGACGGTTATCTTGCTGGTGTCTTACAGTGAGGACGGTTATCTTGCAAGATCTTGAGAGATGTAGCGTAATATTGCATGATAACCGTCCAATTTTCCCTGGGGTTTAGTTCTACTGAAGTGATGTAAAATAGGTAATGCTTGAAAAAAAGTATAAAAAGGTTGAATAAGTTCATGTAAGGATGCTTTCAAGAACATAATAGCTATTTGAGTCCACAGTACAAAAACAGCGATAAAATTGTATATTCATCAACAAAATCAGAAAAATTTGTGCAAAGCCACCATATATACGTATTCATTCAAGCTTTGTTTTTCTTAGTCATTTTATGCTTATACGTTTTTGAGCGAACAAAAAGGCAACCATTTTGAAAATAAGTCTAATCCAATTATCAACAAATTTAGACAGATCTCAACTGGAACGAAATTCTTTGCTTCTGTTGGAATTTTGAAACATAGCCATTAAGGAAAAAATCAGCAATCATTGCCAAGTAGGGTCTTTAGTGGCTTTTAAAATGCATTGTTAACGTGTTGTTTGAATAGTCTGGTTAAAAGATTGAATGGCAAGTAAATGTGATTCAGGCGTAGGGAAATGAGTACCCAGGTTGAGCTGCAGACGCAAATTGAGTTACGACCAGACCCACTTGAGCGCACACCCGTGTCTTCCCAGACAGAAATTACAGGGTCTGGACAGCGATTTAAGCGCAAAATAGTCTGCGCTATGGTCTGACCAGAGGTTAATTCGTTCTGGCAGGTCTGATCAGAGGTCACTTCGGTCTGAAACGTCTGAGCAGAGGCCATTTCGGTCTGAAAAATCTGATTAGAGGTCAGTTTGCTCTAAAAGGTCTGATCATGTTCTGTTTATATTCTGGACAATGTTCTGAGTTTGAGTCTGATCACAATCGCACTTTAGTCTGGAGCATTGTCTGGGTACCGTCTGATCAGAAGTTATCTTTGTCTGGAAAGTCTGATCAGAGGAGGTCTTTTTGTCTGGAATGTCTGATCAGAGGTCATTTTGGTCTGGAAAGCCTGATCAGAGGATCAGAGGTCATTTCAGCCTGGATATTCTGATCATAGCTCATTTTGGGTCTGGACTTCAACCTGGGTACCTAACTGACAAATATGATGTTGGCGGTTCGAAGCTCAGACTTGGCGATTGTTTTTCATTGAAAACCTATATTTAGAGCGGATTGTCAAAAAGAAATTCAGGCAATGGTGGCTTTGTTGACTTTTGAGATTTGAGAATGCAGTTTGAAAAAATTTACTTCAGAAAAAGAATTTTGCAAAAAATGAGATATCGAGTATAACGGGAAATTAGTAAGAAAATCATTTTCTATTGTTATCCGAACAAAGATGTAACAATGTGGCAGAACTGGTAAGAGTGTGTGATTTTTCAAATTTCTTTTAAAAAAATCTGCCAGAAACTTTACAATTCATTATAATAAGCAATATAATTGGTCTGGCACAGGTTCTTGGAGACTTCATCTTTCCTTGGAATCATTGAACCCCAATGACTTTTTTTAGATCAGCTGATGCTGTAATACCAGTTTGTCACAATGCTTGACCAACCAGAAGCAATCATCTCCCAGGTTTTTACTAATTGCCTTTTGCCATTTGTGCCGAGTATAGTTAGTAAACACTAATTTTGGAATCTGTCCGAAAAGAGAACCGAGTATTCTTGAATTTGTTCAAAGAGCCTTCCATGATCAACCTATTTTTTCTGCAAAAGATAGGTTAGTACGCTGTGCAAACATTTTGCTGCTAATTCTGCCGAATACTCAAATTTGGTGAATACTCTTTTTGGAATCCGTCTCGGATGAGGTTTGAGCAACTGTGATTTTGTAGGAAGGGCCTTCAATGGTCAACAAACTGATGTCAATGATCAGGCATTCAACGTGTACTCACAAAGGCATATCGGTCGTGAAAAAACGTCTTTTCTGTAATTGGCCGGTTGCCCCTTTTTGTTTGCCCTCGCGCTTTTCCATCTTAAATTATCTTATCAATTGCTCTTATAAACCACAAAAATGAGGTTGAATATTTGCCTGTCACCTGCTGGAAGCAAAACTGCTCATTTTTTCTTCTAAATTGTGACGTGCCGCTCCGAACCCTCGGTCTGCCCCAACGATGTTTACCTTATTTCTACCAATCATTTTTGATGGTTTGATCTTCATAGATACCAAACCAATGCTAACAATGGTATAACTCTCACTGCCCAACGGCAGTGAAAACTCAATTTGCACCCCTCGCACAATTAGACAAACGAACAAACATCACCGACTTCTTTTATTTGCACGGCCATTTTTTAGTGTAAATGAGTTGAAGCAGTCAATTTTCACAATCGGAAAAATTGATGAAGCCCCAACTTATTCCTGTTTAAGTGTGGCCATCACTCGATCCATCGTTTGGGCTGTACATCTCCGCATATAATACACTTGTTCTTTTCGGAACGTGAGCAATTGCATGAGCGGATGATTCAAAATTCTTGCTGAGCGATTGCTCTGATTTAGTCACTATCTTTATTGGAGTTCGTTTTGTGCTTCTTGCACAAGAGTACTTGGAAACGTGGGGTTTTAAAAGTAACTCGACAAGGAAACAACATTGAATGTATTATGCCAGTTTTCAAGTGATGCTTGCGTGTTTGGCCTTGGGCTCAAATAAGCCCCTATTAATAGGGATAGGGTGAAAACTAGAAGGTTTTGCATGTTAAAAGCGCATGTTATTTAAAATGCATTTAGCCTTGCGTGATTTTAACTCTTCAGCCTTTTTTGTCTGCAACAACATGATAAAAATGTCTATTTATTTTCTGTTCCGTCTATGTACCCTGTTTGTTGTGCCGATTTTGTTGAGTTCAATGCTTGCTGCGCATATAAGTTTGTATCCACTCTGCGGTAAAAATTGGTAATAAATCCTCTCGAAGAACAGTTTTTTTCCCTAAAAAGAATTTCGTTGTGGAACAGTTTTGTTTCGTTTCCCAGCATTATGAAAACTGACAAAGCTTCCTCTCTTTATCTGGGACAAGAAATTTTCCCGGTTTTGTTCCATTAGAATCTTCATTCAAGCAAAATTAAGAGACTCGATGTGGAGCTCCAGTTAATTGACAGGTTGGGTTCAGTTTGTTGAACAGCGCGCTCCCTATTAAAACCGCTAACATTTAATTTTTTTAGCACTCTCTATTTAGTGCGGGCAATTTGTTTTCATACGCTTTACACTGTTTACTTTGGAAAAGTGGCTCTTTGTGTCCCATCGTATGCACAAGGAAAAAACCGCTTGCTTCCTTTTGCTTGTATTAGTTCCACTGACTTCCTATATTTTTTCCGTAGAAACTGTAAAAGGTTCGGTTTGTCTTTCAACCTTGCAGTACAGTGTTTGTCTCAAAATGACCAGTTTAACTCAAATTGGAGCTTATTTTTCGAAAGGCACTCAAGGGGTTGCACCTTTTTTCAGTTCTCTTATAATCAAAGTTTTGGTTTGGCCCACGAAATCGATGGGTAAAGAAATGGGTTGAGAAAGTGTGAATTTCAATGTAAACGTGTGTCAGAGAATTTTTTTTTCCAGTCATCGGATGCTTTCATCCCAACTTTGTTAAAGAACAATATCGGTGCCATGGTCTCGCAACTTCTCCGTGGAGCTTTAATCCATATATAGAACCGTTGGTTCGCCGACGAGAAAAACACATTTTTGAAGCCCGTTTTCAACGCTTTGCATTGAGACATAGACCAAAAAAATTTTAGCAATGTCATCTTGAGCTTTTGCCGCTGCGCTTACGTTGACAGTGATTGCTCCAACTTTTTTGTTCTGTGAGTGTAGCATTTGGTTGTGACTTTTTATATCTGTCAATACAGCAGTAGTTGTGTTTGCATTATTTGACAGCATGTCTTCCGCCGAGACACCTTTTACATAAGAACTCTTTTCGAAAGAATATGAGCGTTTTTGATTCGTCTGCAGCATTGATAAATGTTATCAACGTTTAGTTTATCAAGGTCTCTTGAAAAGCCGTCAAATTCTAAGCAAACCTTTCTCAATGCTATAGATTGATCCGTAAAGCTCACATTCTTCAAAAGTTAACGGTTTCGGACTCTATGATTGCAGTCAACTAGTAGACATTGAACACTTTGCATTTGCTTGATTCATCCAGGAATAAATATTAGCAAAACTTTGATTTTTGCGGAAGCAATTTCTGTATTTTAATGTTGCGCTGGTCTTCCTACATGAGTTCACATGTGACAGCAAAAAGCTGCCATGCACAAATGACACAATTGCTACCTCATTTAAAAAGAAAAATTAGATCTTGCTAGTCCTCTTTCTTGTCAGCTTTGTCGATTCACATTTTTCCTTTGAGAAATTGAGGCAACTTTCAAATTTCAAATATAACGTTGATTTTGACTGCAGATCCGACATATGTTTGTATGTGAGCACAATCATGAAAAACAATACGATAAAAGGAATTTAAGTCATTTTGGTGAATTTCATTTTAAAACAATAAATTAATTTTCGAAGTTCTTCGATTGGCTAATCTGAAATGTATTCGGACTCTCAAATTCTCTCTAGAATATTTAAAGTAAGATTAAATGATTTCACCACTTAATTTCACCACTTATAAATGATTTCACCACTTAGTGTAGCGAACATGAAATTGAGCATAATTAGTTATAAGCGGCGAAAGTATGTGTATGTAGGCTCTTTAGAAAGCTCGCAATTAGGACAATCGAATTAAGATAATAACACCAAAGCTAAATTGAACAAATTTAAGTACTCTCTTGAAAGCAAACACATGGTGCCCCAGATTCTCATTAAAACAAATATGCACAAAAGTAAGCAAGGTTACAAAACCGGATAAAGGCAAAACGAATTGGTTGGGGTTGAATAATGAAAGGCTGTCAGGTTAGATTGATGAGACAAACAGGCGACGATGAATTAGTAAATAATTGAATAAAAAGCACAAGTCAAGGTTATCTCAATTGGCATCGATATATGAGGAGACAGTGTTGCACACCCTCTACCACTTGAAATCTCAAGAATATCCCGCCATTTTGCACTCCTTTATGTTTTCCAGTCAGTTTTAGATAATAAGGTTGTTCCCCACCCTCATTGTCATAGTACACATAAATGTTTAAACGACAATGGCGGGCGAATAATCGTAAATCGGTAGTGTTTACGTACTCCACATCCTCGATTCCTCGGGTCAGGGGGGTTTTGCCAGGACATTTAAATAAATGCTTGTTTGGTCCATTCCGTAAACTAACAAAAAGTTGTTCGATTTTCCCAGCCTGAGTGCGATCTCCAGTGATAATGGTTGATAGACAGGAGGCCACGCAATTGAATTTGGGGTGGGCAACATCTAAGGTAACGGGATCATACTGTGCAGTATCGAACTCAGGACAACTAAAAAACCCAAGATTATAACTTTAATTTAGCCAGAGTGAATTTGGGATAAAAGTGCTTACCTTTCAAATAGCTCGTAGCAATGACGCTGCCTTTGTTCTAGGCCAAGCTCCCGGCAAACCCGATTTAGTTCCTCTTCGGATAGAAACTTCATAGGACCACGAGTACAGCGAAATAGAGTTTCACTGTCGCAATCGAGACAGTCTTTTACGATTTTTCGGCACCACATTCGTAGGTCGCGGACACTAAATGTTTGCCGCGCCATAGATTCCAGATTTTCTCTGGAGGGATGATCGTTTTTCCTGTGCATTTCAGTAAGCTTATTTCGTGCGTTACCCCGGTGTAGAACCGTGAGCCCTGAACCCACTCGCAATAAAACCCCTCTGGAAAGATAATAGTTTTTGCATCGATTACGGAGTTCTCTCGTTCTCTCCTGTAAATCCACGTAGAATTTCTCGGATAAATACCAGATTTAAGATAATGAACAATTTCAAAGTACATTTGACTGTCCATTTCAACTGAAATTGTATATGACTTAATACTGTATGTAAAGTAAGACAGAATGAGTTAGTTAAGTAGAGTTGTGTTGACTTAAAGTAAATAAAAAGGCAATTTATCAGTTTTCCAAATACCCACCGATAAAAAGTTGTCCGAACCCTCCCAGGATGGGAAGGAGTTATGGGGTAATAAACGGTCAATGATGGGAAGGTACCCCTAGTGGTCCTCTATTGCGAGAATAGTTTTCAGGCGAATCCGACCACCCACCTTCCAGCTATTAACACCGGAAGTAGTGTGATTTGAAGGTTTTTAGGTATTTTACTGTGAAATATGAATGTTTCAGTCAGAAATAAGGCGATTAATCAGTTGTAATGTAATGCACGTATGAATTAATGTTTTTGCACGATCTTGGGAAGGGTTTAGGATATAAAATGGCGATTTTTAAGTATATTGGTAATTATCACAGGAATGTAGTTAGCACCTAAACTGAAATAGTATTTTCTCGAAAAGTTGAAGTCGGATTGACCTGAAAATTGGGCGATAGACTAATTTGGGTACGGGGAATCCGATTTTGAGGTCAGATTTGACCCTGCACCAACCTGCACGGAACTAGCGCACGCCCGTGCTGCTGAACGTAAAATTTGAATTGCTCGTGGAGTATTGGTAGTAGCCCTATGATTTTTGGAGGGTTAGTGTAACTTTTCAAGGGCTTTCGATTGGTGATATTTTCAATCCCAGATTCCGACCGGAAGTCGGTGCTTCGGGACGACCCGAGTGCCGAAAACCGGAAATTGGCCTTTCTGAGCGGCCGAATGACTTTGAAATAGTTTTAATATGATAAACTGAGACAGTTAGTGACAAAAAATAACCACCCCGGTCAATTTTGACGAACTCGGATTTTTCGGGTTTCGGCACCCACGACTCGTTAAAAATTTTTAAATTGCAAACGACTCGCAACGGCTGATCCGTTGGTCATGAAACTTGGCAGGCAAGTTGGTGTCACCCTATAGTTACTATAAAACTTTACCCGAAGACGTTTTGACCACTACTTCGCAAGTTATTAAGTTTGGAAATTTGGGGTCATCCGGGAGGTCGATGAAAAGTGTGCGCGGTCACTGCTCGTGTTCTATTAGGAGTTAGGTCATAAAAATTGGTGGGTAGGTGTAACTATGGAAGGACTTTCCGCGCCAATAGTTATTTTTACCAAGTTGACCCTTCATTTTCGACTATTGACCTCTAATTGACCTCTGGAGGTCAAATTTTTGGGTTTTTGGGAAATTTTGGTTTTTGACTAATTTTTGTATAGGGAATTGCACGGAATGCTGGGAAAAGCATACCAAGCCATTATTTTAGCTTTAGCGAGCATGAATTAGTGGTATATTTACACATGGAGACCAATAGTCTTTGAATAACAAAAGCGACGAAATTGACTTGGCGCCAAATTTGTGTGCGCAAATAAGAGCGATAAGGACCGCGGACTTTGACGTTAATCTGTTTGTTTAGTGAAGGGAACCCCTCCTGCGGATGTGTCAATCAGTCAGAGTGACTTATGGTGTTTACTTAAGTTCTAAAAGTGTATTTAATTAAGATAAGATAAAGTTAGCCAAATAGAAAATGTTGTAATCAGCTTATCGTGTTTAAGTTGGAGAGAGAGAGAAAATACTGAGCTAGTGAGCAGTTGGTTTAGTGGGACTAAACTTAAAACAGTCAGTAAAGTTGCAAGACCAGTTAGGAAACTGTGAGCAACTTGGTTAATTATATTGCGAGTGAATCACGATAAAATTTTTAAAGTATACAGATTTTTGCAGTTGAATTTGTCTCAAGTTGATAGTTGATTGAGAATTGCATCTATTTACTGTGGATTCTACATTTGTGCTGGTGTTCTCTATTCAATTTAACACTTTTGGGACAAAGCACTTTTAACAGCCAGCAAGAGTGGACGAGGGGAAAAACTCAGGGAAGAAACAAGGTAGCGCTTGCTTCATCATTTTCTTTTAAACCTTCGGTGTTGGTTTTAATTAAATTTGTTCGATCTTCTGGGCGACAGATTCCCCTCACTGTTGGCCTAGCAGAAATTCAGAAGACGACAGTGGCGCTCCTGGGTGGGCATCGCTCCTTGTAATTTTCTGTAAGATTATTTTTTTTTATCCGCTAAGTGGTGAAATTTTCCGAAATGAGCGAAAACGGAGACGATCTACCTAACGATCCTCTCGCATTGGACAGAGGCGACGAGGACGGGGATGACGATGCTCCAGACAACGGCCGCGGGATTTTTGGACCGGGCACGCTGAGGCCGGATCGATACCCTTCGAAAAAACACTCGACGTGGATCCAGTGGAAGCAGCACTTTCTCTGGCTAGCTGACACCAATGGTTGGGATGATATCACAGCAATTCGGGCCCTTCCAACGTGTTTAACATCTTGGGCGCTTGACGAGTTCACCGCCATGCCTGCCAGATTTACGAGACAAGTGGGAAAGAATTTGCCGCCAACACTGGCGAGGGTTTTTGAGTACTTGGACCCAAGAATGTCGCCTTACAGAGATCAACGTACAGCCAGAGCTGAGTTCAAGGCACTCATGCAAGGTGACAAGGAGGAAACGCGTGAGTTTTCGAGAAGAGTAAGGGCATTGGGTGATATCGCACATACACACATGAACGCTTTGTCCCGAGATGACATGAACAGAGAACAATTTATTGATGGATTGTTCGACTCCGATATTTACGAATTGCTTCTTCGAGAGGATCCACAGACATTCGACGAAGCTGTTAACAGAGCGCTGAGTCTTGAAGCCATTACGAAAGGTTCACGATTTCGACAGCGGAAAAGAATATCGGCAATAAGGACTATGGCAGAGGCAACTTCGTTTCCTCCGGTGGTAGCTCAACCTTTGCCTTCACAAGCGTCAAGAGGTGTTCAGGGCACCTCAATTGCACAAATGCCTCTGACAAATGATGCGCTGGGGACAAAAATCGACAAACTGGTTGACAGTCAGGAAAAGTTTATGTCAAATATATCTTCGATGATGAGTAAGTTCGTCTCGTCTGTCATACCGGGACCCCCAGCAGAGCAAGCTCCTGCACCTCAGAACACTGGAAAGCAGTTGTTCAATCCGTACCCTCCAGATAGTCGATACGGACAGGGATTTGCGTCAGCTTCTCGACCGCAGGGACAATACAACCCTGGCCAACAACGACGACAAGGTGGTACAGGCTGTTTCCATTGTGGAAGTTCGGATCACTTCAAGAGAGAGTGTCCGCTACTTGCCAATAGTCCTTTAAACTAGAAAGGGCCGGGCCCACCGGGGAATTCCGGAGGGAAGGGTTTATCCCGGCCGAATACAAAAATAAACCCCAAACATCGGTTGCTACCAACAACGAGGGAGCGCAGTCCAATCAGTTAAGGATGTATCATCAGTTGGACGAGCCCCTAGTTACGAAGACATCCACAGCAGACCAATTGCGCGAGTTGCCTGAGCAAGGAAAAGAGCCATACAGCATTCTGGTCTCGGGCGAATTGAATGACACGAAATTAGCCTTCCTTATCGATACGGGAGCAAACACGAACATAATCAGTTACGACACATTGTTTTCTTTGGACATTCCGGTTAAAATGGAAAAGTATACTGGTAGACTGGAGACAGCGGACGGTAAACGAGTTGACGTTATCGGCAGAGCAAAATTGCATCTACGTTTGGGCGAAATCGATACTGATATTGAAGCTTTAGTCATGCATGATCTCGACAACCACATAATTCTGGGTCTTGAGACTTTAAAGGGGCACCGTTGCATTATCGACTTGGATACTGATCAGCTTTGGACAGGTCAGAAAGAATGATCAACAGTGCCAATACGAATTGAAGGACCGAAAAGGTTGGCAACTTTTATCGAGGCAGTTCCTCATGACCGTCAAATGACTGTGCAGGCTACAGAAATTTCTAATGGATCAAAGATTGACCCAAACCGATTTGATCGCATTGCCAAGACTACTGAAACACATCTTGATGTTCATTTACAGAGTGATTTGAAACCGACGTCTCAACTTGAAGACGGCGTCCAAAAAATTCTTGAATTATCGGCACCTGGTGTGACAGGCAATGACTTGAATGATTTGAGAGCCTTAGTTGGAGAATTCCGAGATGTTTTTGCCTTGACCAACGACGAGTTAGGCTGCACCAATGTTGTGGAACACAGGATTGAGACTGGTGACAGCCCTCCAATAAAAATTCCTCCCAGAAGAGCAGGTTTACCCAAAGTAGAGATTATCAGGGAAGAAGTTAATGCAATGTTGGACCAAGGGATCATTCGGCCGTCCCAAAGTCCTTACAGTTTCCCAGTAGTACTTGTAAAGAAGAAGGACGGAAGTGTGCGGGTTTTTATTGACTACCGAAAATTGAATGACGTAACAATCAAAGATGCTTTCCCAATTCCTAAGATTGACCAGTCGTTCGATGCACTGAAGGAAGCAAAAGTGTTTTCGTCAATGGACTTGGCAAGTGGATATTGGCAGATTCCTGTGGCCCCGGAGCATTGTCACAAAACGGCTTTCGTGACACCGCATGGAGGTCTTTATGAATACGTTCGAATGCCTTTCGGATTGTCAAATGCACCTGGTACGTTCCAACGATTGATGAATGAAGTTTTCAGAGACTACCTCTACAAATTTATTCTCATCTTCCTAGACGACGTCCTGGCTTATAGTACCAATAAAGCTGATCACTTGAAACATTTGCGAGCTATTTTTCAAACACTGCGGGCGCTGAACTTGAAGCTAAAGCCCAAGAAGTGTAAATTATTTCAACGAGAAGTTGTATATCTTAGTCATATTATTGGCAACGGTGGAGCAAAACCTGACCCTGATAAAGTTTCGGCGGTAAAGCATTGGCCAGTACCAAAGACGGTGAAACAGATTCGGTCCTTCATTGGCTTCTGCAATTACTATCGACGCTTTGTGAGAGATTTTGCCCAGATTGCAAGGCCACTCACGGATCTCACAAAGAAAGATGCTCGCTTCGAGTGGAATTCCGACTGCCAATTATCATTTGATAGACTTCGAGTCGAACTTGCTACCGCGCCAGTGATGCAGTTTCCTCGTTTTGATTGCCCCTTCATCATTGATACAGATGCCAGCAAAGTAAGCTTAGGGGCAGTGATTTCTAATGTTGTCGATGGGGTGGAACGGCCAATTGTCTACTCAAGTAGGGTCCTCACAAAAACAGAAATGATGTACTCCACAACCAAACGCGAGGCACTTGCAGTGATACAGGCATTGAAATGGTATAAGAACTACATATGGGGACTACCGTTCATCATTCGAACCGATCATGCTAGCCTTCGATGGCTCTTCAGGCAGGACAATGACGATGATGCAACCGGAATGACGTTCCGAATGTGTCAGTTCCTACAAGAGTATAATTTTCAAGTAGTCCATCGAGCTGGATCGAAACATGCCAACGCAGACGGACTCACAAGACGAACAGAGGAGAGTCCTGAGTGGGAACCCGGAGAAAGAGAAGAAATGACCGGAAATTGTCCCGAGGCTGTGGATATAGACACAGCAATTTCCAAGGCCACTGATCATCTACGGCTTACAGTTCAGGGTCAGTATGACGAAACAGCGGATCTAGAAAATGACCCACTGCTGCAAAACGATGAAGAACAAGTTTCAATAACTTGGACTCGTGGTGAATCGGACGTGAGGGCGATGCAAGAACAAGACGAGGCGATCAGCCGCATTCTCTTTTGGGCAACTGTGGATGAAAAGAAAAACTGTCTAAACTTTGGAACAAACCTGATAACCAAAGATGAAGCTGCCCAATACGGGCGAGATGTGATGGCACTATGGGGAAGATGGAATGAACTGTCAATTAAGAACGGAATACTATATCGTAAGTGGTTTAAGAACAAGAGTAGTTCCTCGGAGGAGCCAGTCCTACAACTGATTGTTCCAGCAAGTGGCCGTAAAGAGATATTAGAACAACTACATGACTCTCCCGTTAGTGGAGGTCATTTTGCGTTCGAAAAAACACTCAACCGGGTCAGACAAAGGTTCTGGTGGCCGTCAATGAGATTGGATATAGAAAAACGCTTATTGTGGTGCCTTCCTTGTGCTGCAAGGACAACCGCGGGCCGGAAACGTGTTGCCGGCCTCCAGCCATTCAAAGTTGGAATTCGATTTCATAAGGTAGCGGCCGATATTTTGGGACCAGTAACAATGGCCAAAGCTTCGAAAGCAAAGCATATTTTAGTGATAACTGATTTGTTTACAAAGTTCGTTGTGAGCACACCTCTCGTAGGTACAGAGTCGGAAGATGTCGCCCGAGCAATTGTTGAGAAGTGGGTCTTAAAGTTCGGAGTACCAGATGTTTTGCACACAGATCAAGGGAAAAACTTTGGTAGTCAGTTAATCCTCGACATGTGCAAACTTCTGAAGATTGACAAAACACGTACGTCTCCATATCACCCTCAGGGAAACGGCCAAGTTGAAAGGCACAATCGAATTTTAGCGGATGTCATATCTAAGTATTGTGCTGATAATCCTTGGACCTGGGACGAGATGTTACCCTACGTGGATTTCGTTTATAACACAACCGTTCACAGGACCACACAAGCCACGCCGTTTAGTCTAGTGTTTGGAAAGGAGTGCCAGTATCCAATTGATTTGTTTTATCCAAAACCCCACGATGAAGAGCGTAGCCAATGAGAATTTATCGAGTGGCTCGAGGCACAGTTTCGTGAAGCTCATGCTAACGCCAGGGAGCAATTAGGAGTAAACCAACAGAGACAGAAGGACCTTTACTTCAAAAAAGTTTATGGCGAACCTTACGAAATTGGTGCAAATGTTTGGCTTTACTCGAAGCAAAAGGCCAAGTCAAAGAAGTTCTTTGTTCCCTACGAAGGCCCTTACATTATCCAGGAAAGAACTTCAGAAGTCAACTACATGATTTACAAAGAAGGGAGACCGAGAAAAACGAGGATAGTTCATTTCAATTTGCTGAAACCCTATAATGAGGAGCGAACGGGCGACGCAAGTGGTAGGAACAAGCGACCTACACCTTTTCGTTCGCAGGATTTCTTCAATAAATTCCCTGATGATCAAGTGGAAGAAGATGATGATGATGGGGAGGTTATGAGGAATACCGAAAGCACGCTCCATGAAAGGCAGCAACGCAGACGTAATATTGCTGCGGCACAAGTCCGATCACGTGATGAGAGATCATACGAGCCCTCCGTACCGCTAGTTGAAGCCGAACAAGTCTCTAGCCCCTGCAATGTGGCGGAGATTGTAGACGTGTTAGCTGATACAAACATTGGCCACGCTAGTGATCTAACAAAAGCCAACCAGAGCGACGAGGAGAGTCCAACAGCTGTTAGAAACGACCAAGAACTTGACTTGGAGAAACAACCGGTGACCCAAGCTAATGAAACGCCTGAAATGCTAGAAGAGACTCCTTTGGTGCACAGACGACCTCGGCGAGACATTAAGCCCGTGATCCGACTCGGGATTGACGAATAGACATTTTATTTTGATTTTATTGATAGGTTTTAGGTTTTTTTTAGACCCCTCCCTGCTAAAATAAAATCAGATAAAAAAAAATTACTTTTAGTATATTGGGCAAAATTATTTGATCTCGATTAACGAATTAGGTTTAATTTATTATTTCGTAGTAAAATAATATTGACATTTATTTAGATACAATCCTTCATAATGGGAGGGGTGGTTGTGTGGAGGGCCATTGCGTTGCTCATTCTTGCGGGAATAGTGCGATCAGAGATCGAAAGAAACACGGCTGGAGCGGTTTTCATCCCTGAAACGCCAGTGATAATTTCAAGTGGACTTGAAGCGACGTGGGTAACCGTGCCAATTCCTGGACTACCGGCGATAAATTTGACTCACTTAGACTTGGCTTATCAGGAATTGCAGTTGAATTTGGCAATAAAGTGGAGAGGATATGATGGAACCATATGTGGGGATCAAGAAACACATGAGCGATTGTTGAACAGTACATATGTGACAATAAAAGGAGTGGAATATGAAGTCCAAGAGATTGAAAAGGTTTGGAGGGACATTAAGGACCGAATAGGAACTTTTGTTAATGGAACGACTAATCCCCGTCACGGCCGCGAACGTCGCGGTGCTGGAGCCATTTTTGCCGGGATTGCGGCCCTCTCAGTAGTTTCCTCAATTGTACTTGCCCCTGTACTTAAGGAAGGTTTCTGCCACTATATGTCTTTCTTTGGTTTCTGTGGGAGCAGTAAGGACATTGACCGTTTGGGCAAAGAATCGGAATTCTTAGACGGAGCTATTCGAACCGTTACGTTGGAATCAGGAGAAAAGATTCACTTGCTAGGCTACTCTCTCAACAAAACCCAGGATCAATTACGGCTGATATCCAAGGATGCAAATGCGAATTTTCACAATATTAGAGTTGCGGTTTCGCAACTAGCAAAAGCGGTGTCTTATGGAGCTTATGGTGACCAAAAATCAGGACAGTGCGACAAAAGTCATGAGTGGGCATCAACTTTTAAAAAGAGCATTGCCTTCACAACAGGAGTTCGAAATTTCAGCGATCATATGACTGCTATAAGATTGGAGTTAATTGCCTACAAAGTTGCTTTGCACAATTTTGGCTACGTGCTGGACGATGCATTGGGTTCTCTGGCTCAGGGACACATTCCTGCTACTTTGATTCCACCGGAAGTTCTGTTGCAGGTCTTAGATGGTCTTCAACTTGACACCCAGAAAGAGGCAATTCCACGACATGATCTTATGACGTATTATGGGTTTGAACTTGTGGAATCGACAATAGTTACACACAATAGTTTGAACATTCTGCTCAATATTCCGGTTCATCATACGAATGGTTTTCATCGTGTTTACCGCGCGGTACCCATTCCACAGCCAATAGCAAATGGGTCGACGGCTACCAAGTACAGATTTGATAAAAACTATTTGTTGGTTTCGGAATATAATAACAATTTTGCGGAAGTTACCGAAGGAAAGATGAACTCGCACTGTAGGGGGAGTTCCGGGTTGCTGCTCTGCATGAAACCTTTTCCAATGGCAAGAAGTTCTTCGGCAACATGTCTTTCGAGCCTATTTTTCAACTTACCAACCTCCGCTTTGAAACTTTGTCCCCATGAAGTTGAAATTTTACCCGACGAAGCAGCTGCGGAATACCTGGATGACTCAACTTACCTGATCACGTCCAGCAACGATGATTTCAAATTCATCAACTATACTAGAGTGAAAGACCAATCACAAGGCGAACAGATACCTGGATGCAAGAGTTGTCTGATTAGACCTAGTTGCCATGGAAGGGTTGAAAACCCTACGGGAACGATCGTTCTATACCCGGATTCCAGAACATGTCAGCACAATTCAAGCAAAGTTGTTATTGTTGAACAGCATCCGCTACTGCAGTCGTTGTTTGAAGTTTTGAGAACGGTGGAAAACGAGAAAATAGGAGTCGAAATTCCGGAAACTTTTGTAAACGCCGCCCATGAGGAGATGATAGAGTCTTTTAGACTGAATTTGGTAGACTTACCAGAGGGCACAGTAGACCAGGGGGAATTGGAATTGATTGCCAGGCCTTTTGCGGAACACATTCTTGACAAACATACGCCGTTCCACTGGAAGGTGTACCACAGTTCACCCCTGCGCATTCTTCTTGGTCTGGTAGCCATAACAATTCTGCTCGTTATACTCTGGATGATTTGGAAAAAATTGCAGGAACTCAAATTGTGTCCCTGTCAGGAGAGACTGCACGACGAATCGTTTTTTGAACACTTGAGACAAACTGTGGTTCCCCCTGTGCGCTACCACCGTAGACACAAAAGAGGTAGCATCGATCGCATCAGCAATGACGAGGTGGTAATCGGTTCGCCGTCCCATAGCTCAACCAGGATGATTTTGGACGACATGGAAGGCAGGCGACGCAGTTGGATTCATAATCGTGAATTGCTTCCTGAGGACGCCGACCTACCGCAGTATGAGCCTGAACCGGCCAAATTGTTGGTCAACTCTCAGGGAGACAGGACAATGCCGAGACCCTCTAAGGCCTCACCCGGACGCGATTTGTTGCAGAAGGACTTCGGTAGGAAGTGACGTGGATTGGTTGCGGAAAGAGCACGCTGGCCCTCAACACTAAGTTTTGTTTCTTCTTTAAACAGAAAGGACTCGCGTGAGTACAGACCTTCCTTTTTATAATTTTAGTCAAGATTGCTTGGTGCTAATCGGATGACTTTATAGTCAAATCCTCTTTATATTTTAAATACGAAACTGATGTGCTATTCAGAACCTCTTCTTACCTGTTTAGTCAGATCCAACAGTGAAACTGAGAGGCGCTGGTAGTTAAATTTCATTTAGCAGTGTACCACCGGGATTTAAAGTGTTTTGATCTTTGAGGCGGCCCTCAGTTTTGTTTTTGGTTTTATTGTGGCTTAGTCTTTATTTGCCGCGCAGTTTAATTTTCAAATTTATATCATAATGCTAGATCTAACCCTGTCTTATAATCTAGATAATTACTAACGTGATTCACTCAAAAAAAAACAATTGATAGAGAAAAAAAAAACAGGTATTAAGGTAAATTAATAAGAAGGCAGGCATAAAAGTCTACAGTAGAAAAGTGCTAAGTCCCATAAGAAACAATACTGTGTATTAAAAAAAAATATATACATCGAGTCCAGTCAAAGGTTTCTGAAAGTTTAACACGCGAGCTTAGGTTTCTCTAACCAAATGAGAGCTTGGTGCACAATTGACCCGTTCTCGTGCCACTCCGCATCATTCTTTAGGGCCAATTTTAGTCGTTGCAAGGGGGCTGACGAATTTCCTAGCGGTAGTTTGATGTCCTGGCCTTGAGGAATAACCGAGACATCTAGTAGATAGAATTCTTCCGGATTAGTTGGCACAGGGCTTTTAGAAACCACCTGGACCAGAATGCAATCGATTTCCATGGTTGGGAGGAAATCAAATGGTTTGCTGGTCAATCCATGAGGGAGGATAAAGGCAAGAGTTCGGTTGTTGAAGGCGTCCCTGAAAAAAAACAGTGAGCATTGAGTTATGAGCAAAAAAAAATACAAGATTTGGATCAACACACAAGTTACAGTATATGAGACAGAAGAGATAAGTATATAAAAGATTAAAATTTCCTTACATTTTGGGGTTTCGGTTGGATGATTGCGTTTGAGAATGCTGAACGGTTTGACGATTGAGCTGGTTTATGGTTAGGCAAAGATTGGATGTTCTGATTGAAACAATGGTTATCTTGAGCAAATATAGAATACGGCTTATTTGACAGATGGCGTGATTAATGAAATGTTTAAACAATGGGCAAGAATGAGTGAAGTTCTCTTATCACAAATTAAACATCCTTGAGTAAACAAAGAACCAGCAAGACAAAAGGAGTTGACTTGAGGCATAAGATAAGAGCATCCGCACTAGCTGAAGAGAATTTAGTTCGACCATTAAAGCGAATCATGAGCAGCCCACGACCGTGGAGTGACAGCGAAGGTGAAGTAAACACTGCGAGCCGAATTGAAGTCAGAGAACGAAATGAGTCGGCTAATGATCTGGATCAAGAGGACCAACAAAACCAAAACACCACAAATGCAAGGCACACTGAAGCCACTGGTGAAGGATCAGCTGCGGTGAGGGGATGGGCACCTAGATGGGGCCAAAGGCAAATTCCCCCTTGGGCCAGTAGAACCACTGGACAACGAGTGGCGTACTGCGTGGGGAGAAGACGCAACACTCGAGGGGTGAACACGTTTAGGAACGCGCACATTGCATACAAGCGCAAGATCGAGTGAGCGTTGGAGAGGTGCAGAGCGCGTGAAAGATCCCTGCTGGAGGAATTGTCTCTCTTGGAGCGAAGGGAAGTAAGAGTACAAGAACTGGGATTGTCGTCAAGCGACGAAGACTAAGTACAACTAAAAAAAAAATTTATTATTGGAAAATTTATTTCTCGCTTTTCTGTATAAATAATTTATTTTAACTTGCAGGTTTTGCCATCATCCGGGAGTATGATGAGAATAGAGGGGGGGAGTGTAGCGAACATGAAATTGAGTATAATTAGTTATAAGCGGCGAAAGTATGTGTATGTAGGCTCTTTAGAAAGCTCGCAATTAGGACAATCGAATTAAGATAATAACACCAAAGCTAAATTGAACAAATTTAAGTACTCTCTTGAAAGCAAACACATGGTGCCCCAGATTCTCATTAAAACAAATATGCACAAAAGTAAGCAAGGTTACAAAACCGGATAAAGGCAAAACGAATTGGTTGAGGTTGAATAATGAAAGGCTGTCAGGTTAGATTGATGAGACAAACAGGCGACGATGAATTAGTAAATAATTGAATAAAAAGCACAAGTCAAGGTTATCTCAATTGGCATCGATATATGAGGAGACAGTGTTGCACACCCTCTACCACTTGAAATCTCAAGAATATCCCGCCATTTTGCACTCCTTTATGTTTTCCAGTCAGTTTTAGATAATAAGGTTGTTCCCCACCCTCATTGTCATAGTACACATAAATGTTTATACGACAATGGCGGGCGAATAATCGTAAATCGGTAGTGTTTACGTACTCCACATCCTCGATTCCTCGGGTCAGGGGGGTTTTGCCAGGACATTTAAATAAATGCTTGTTTGGTCCATTCCGTAAACTAACAAAAAGTTGTTCGATTTTCCCAGCCTGAGTGCGATCTCCAGTGATAATGGTTGATAGACAGGAGGCCACGCAATTGAATTTGGGGTGGGCAACATCTAAGGTAACGGGATCATACTGTGCAGTATCGAACTCAGGACAACTAAAAAACCCAAGATTATAACTTTAATTTAGCCAGAGTGAATTTGGGATAAAAGTGCTTACCTTTCAAATAGCTCGTAGCAATGACGCTGCCTTTGTTCTAGGCCAAGCTCCCGGCAAACCCGATTTAGTTCCTCTTCGGATAGAAACTTCATAGGACCACGAGTACAGCGAAATAGATTTTCACTGTCGCAATCGAGACAGTCTTTTACGATTTTTCGGCACCACATTCGTAGGTCGCGGACACTAAATATTTGCCGCGCCATATATTCCAGTTTTTCTCTGGAGGGATGATCGTTTTTCCTGTGCATTTCAGTAAGCTTATTTCGTGCGTTACCCCGGTGTAGAACCGTGAGCCCTGAACCCACTCGCAATAAAACCCCTCTGGAAAGATAATAGTTTTTGCATCGATTACGGAGTTCTCTCCTGTAAATCCACGTAGAATTTCTCGGATAAATACCAGATTTAAGATAATGAACAATTTCAAAGTACATTTGACTGTCCATTTCAACTGAAATTGTATATGACTTAATACTGTATGTAAAGTAAGACAGAATGAGTTAGTTAAGTACAGTTGTGTTGACTTAAAGTAAATAAAAAGGCAATTTATCAGTTTTCCAAATACCCACCGATAAAAAGTTGTCCGACCCCTCCCAGGATGGGAAGGAGTTATGGGGTAATAAACGGTCAATGATGGGAAGGTACCCCTAGTGGTCCTCTATTGCGAGAATAGTTTTCAGGCGAATCCGACCACCCACCTTCCAGCTATTAACACCGGAAGTAGTGTGATTTGAAGGTTTTTAGGTATTTTACTGTGAAATATGAATGTTTCAGTCAGAAATAAGGCGATTAATCAGTTGTAATGTAATGCACGTATGAATTAATGTTTTTGCACGATCTTGGGAAGGGTTTAGGATATAAAATGGCGATTTTTAAGTATATTGGTAATTATCACAGGAATGTAGTTAGCACCTAAACTGAAATAGTATTTTCTCGAAAAGTTGAAGTCGGATTGACCTGAAAATTGGGGGATAGACTAATTTGGGTACGGGGAATCCGATTTTGAGGTCAGATTTGACCCTACACCAACCTGCACGGAACTAGCGCACGCCCGTGCTGCGGAACGTAAAATTTGAATTGCTCGTGGAGTATTGGTAGTAGCCCTATGATTTTTGGAGGGTTAGTGTAACTTTTCAAGGGCTTTCGATTGGTGATATTTTCAATCCCAGATTCCGACCGGAAGTCGGTGCTTCGGGACGACCCGAGTGCCGAAAACCGGAAATTGGCCTTTTCGAGCGGCCGAATGACTTTGAAATAGTTTTAATATGATATACTGAGACAGTTAGTGACAAAAAATAACCACCCCGGTCAATTTTGACGAACTCGGATTTTTCGGGTTTCGGCACCCACGACTCGTTAAAAATTTTTAAATTGCAAACGACTCGCAACGGCTGATCCGTTGGTCATGAAACTTGGCAGGCAAGTTGGTGGCACCCTTTAGTTACTATAAAACTTTACCCGAAGACGTTTTGACACTACTTCGCAAGTTATTAAGTTTGGAAATTTGGGGTCATCCGGGAGGTCGATGAAAAGTGTGCGCGGTCACTGCTCGTGTTCTATTAGGAGTTAGGTCATAAAAATTGGTGGGTAGGTGTAACTATGGAAGGACTTTCCGCGCCAATAGTTATTTTTACCAAGTTGACCCTTCATCTTCGACTATTGACCTCTAATTGACCTCTGGAGGTCAAATTTTTGGGTTTTTGGGAAATTTTGGTTTTTGACTAATTTTTGTATAGGGAATTGCACGGAATGCTGGAAAAAGCATACCAAGCCATTATTTTAGCTTTAGCGAGCATGAATTAGTGGTATATTTACACATGGAGACCAATAGTCTTTGAATAACAAAAGCGACGAAATTGACTTGGCGCCAAATTTGTGTGCGCAAATAAGAGCGATAAGGACCGCGGACTTTGACGTTAATCTGTTTGTTTAGTGAAGGGAACCCCTCCTGCGGATGTGTCAATCAGTCAGAGTGACTTATGGTGTTTACTTCAGTTCTAAAAGTGTATTTAATTAAGATAAGATAAAGTTAGCCAAATAGAAAATGTTGTAATCAGCTTATCGTGTTTAAGTTGGAGAGAGAGAGAAAATACTGAGCTAGTGAGCAGTTGGTTTAGTGGGACTAAACTTAAAACAGTCAGTAAAGTTGCAAGACCAGTTAGGAAACTGTGAGCAACTTGGTTAATTATATTGCGAGTGAATCACGATAAAATTTTTAAAGTATACAGATTTTTGCAGTTGAATTTGTCTCAAGTTGATAGTTGATTGAGAATTGCATCTATTTACTGTGGATTCTACATTTGTGCTGGTGTTCTCTATTCAATTTAACACTTTTGGGACAAAGCACTTTTAACAGCCAGCAAGAGTGGACGAGGGGAAAAACTCAGGGAAGAAACAAGGTAGCGCTTGCTTCATCATTTTCTTTTAAACCTTCGGTGTTGGTTTTAATTAAATTTGTTCGATCTTCTGGGCGACAGATTCCCCTCACTGTTGGCCTAGCAGAAATTCAGAAGACGACAGCTAGTCCTCTTTCTTGTCAGCTTTGTCGATTCACATTTTTCCTTTGAGAAATTGAGGCAACTTTCAAATTTCAAATATAACGTTGATTTTGACTGCAGATCCGACATATGTTTGTATGTGAGCACAATCATGAAAAACAATACGATAAAAGGAATTTAAGTCATTTTGGTGAATTTCATTTTAAAACAATAAATTAATTTTCGAAGTTCTTCGATTGGCTAATCTGAAATGTATTCGGACTCTCAAATTCTCTCTAGAATATTTAAAGTAAGATTAAATGATTTCACCACTTAATTTTAGACGTTTTTCTTTTTAGCAGAGTCTCTAGATGTCTCTATTTTTCGTAATCGGGAACGAACGCTTGTCGACTGTTACGATAAACATGCTAAACCGCTCAGAATAACGGACCGAATTTCTGTCAAAAAATGTTTAGCTGTTTTCCCCACACCTTTAAACTACTGCTGCTGCTTTAGGGTCTAGTTTTGAATCCATGCCAGCTCCGTGAAGTTCATCGCAGTCTGTTCAACCTTTACTGTGCGACATCTGTAGTTTTGGCACAGTGAACATTGGTTATAATCATTCTATTCAAGACTGATGTTGAAAAAAGTTGATTGAGGAGTTTTTAAGATTTATCGTAAAAGTTGTTAATTTGTTAGAAAATTGCCTTTCTGGAATTTAGTTCAAGCGTGTTTTGCCAGATACTTTTTTTGACAGAGAACGTTGATCGTAACTCTTGAATGCTGTGCTCTGCACCATGCCCTTTTGTTCTTGCTCTTATTCCAGAATCTGATGCTTCATTTCTGATGTGTTCATCTGAGTTTCCAGGACAAGTCTTTTCCATCCTTTGTGGTGGTTGGAGGTGCATTTTTTTTCAAGATTTTATTGGCCTGTTTCAAAAACTTTTCCATTATCCTGGTAGCTTGTTTGATGTGGCTAAAGTTTGCGTTGGGTAGCCCTTGTTAATCTCCTTTTCGCTGGTTTCTTGCTTTTTTCGCTCTGATATCTAATCATTGCTTGTTCATTGTCTTGCGTATATACGCGAGGAAATCAATAGGTTAATTTGCTCTACACTCTCTCGCTTTTTCTATACGATTTTCATTAAGATTTAGTAGGTAGGGTGTGAGATTGGTTGCACACTGAAACTACTTCTTCACCAAAAAATTAACAATCTGTTGGTAGAATTTCGATAAAACATTTCTTTTTTTTTGAATGAGCGGTCATTTTGGTAGCCACTCCGCAATTCTTCCCATAAGTGCCTGTAAAATAACCCGAACTTTTCAAAAATTGTCTGGTAATATTTGTTTTTTAATTGTGATTTGAATTCTACACCTGATTCTTGTTTCTTTACTGTTTGAACAGTTTTAGTTAATAGTAAATGGTATGATAAAGATCTAATGGTGTGATAAAGATCGAAGATCCTGGTCAACAGAGTATGAACAACAAAAACAGAAAGGTTACAGCGACTACTGAACTTTTGCTGACAGTTTTGACATTTTTTCAAACCACAAGCGTGAATTACTTATTTCTCTCTCTTTCTCTCTGTACAATAATTTTCCACACGAGGTTGTTACTATTGCCATTACTTTGCCTTCACTTTTAAATTTGTTCTCCTTCTGAGAGATGATAAGTGAAATAACTGAACGCAATAGCAGCTTTGATTTTTTCCTCAGAATCCTGAATACTTTTTTAATGAAAATAAAAAAAATTCACATTTAATTGACAATTTTAATTTTAATGTGTTTTTGAAAAAAAGATGTTATAAAAACATACTATAAAATAGCCGGAATAAATTATCAATTCTGGTTTTCCGTTAAACTAATTATAATTTTGTATTTTGAATTCTTGTTAAACTGTTTTCAAAACAAACAAATCTATTTTTCCTATGCTATATGATATGGCCGCATTCGGTGTACACTGTTCACAGGCTCTCGTACGATTACTATGAAACTTTTTGGTTAAGTTGGAAAGATATCTTAAATGTAATTTTCCCCAGCAGGATATAGTGTTCTAACAGGAATATCATTAAATCTCACACGCATATATTACTTTTCTACCGAAACCCACTCGCCTTTAAATGAAAAGTTTTTTTACAATGAAATCTGAATGGTTTTGGAACGGGCAGTGTGATAAATTGAGTCACAGTAACGTTCAAAATAAAGCTTGAGTGGAATCTGATTTTTGAGCTACGGATCACAACAATTTTTCTCAGTTATTTAGTCATAAGGTGTTGGGTTATGGACTTTCGCAAGCGGAATAAAAAGCGTTTTTAACTAAGTAAAAGAATTAATTTCTCAAAAATGAGAGAATAACAAAATGATATTTTACAGTAGAATTTAGAGATTTACAGGAGAGATCTGATTATTAGATCAAGATGGTGATTTGAATTTGGGGATGAAAAAGGACTCAAAAATCAGCTGTTTATATACCCATTATCAGTGTGAAAAAGTCAAGATACAAAACTAATCTTAGCACCTTGATTTATAGTGGGGGTCGCAAAGGTTACCCAATATGGTTTGCTTCTGCAAATCAGTCGCAAAGGGAACCATAAATGGAATGCATTTGCACTTTTCTAAGGATTCATTCACACTTCCGGAGATATCATCATCATTTAATACATGCTGGGAAGATTTTACATCACTTAATCTAACTTTAATAATAGTTATCTAGATTCACCAATTTGAACCGAATATTGATTCTCAGCACCATTTCTTGACGATTCATTTATATAATCTCTTTGATCGAAGTCATATTGCTTGTCTTTCTAATCTGGTAAGTCAAACTTTCTTTCTAATTCTCACTAAGTTTAGGACTATAGTTTGATCGATATTCTAACATAAGGCAATATGAAAACGTCCCCCGAAGTTTTTATTGGACAAAAAATTCCTGGAATATTTTTAAAATTTTAGGTATTTTTGTTAATTTATTTTCAATACGTGTTGAAAGTATCAATAACTAACGAAAAAATGAAATAACTATATCACACGCTTCTTTAAGAAAAGATGTGGTAAACCTTAATTTGTTTAGCTTTCAATAAATTGGATGCTGAAACTGTCAATTTAAGAAGCCCGAGAGGAGAAATTTCACTGAAAAATTCAATATTATTTGTTCGCTTAGTTCGGTTGAAGCACACTCTATATCTTGCATGCATGTGCCAACATCAGCGACTAAATATGTTTAGGTTTGAGAGCAAATTAGCTTTCGGAATTGTGTTCAGTTTGGTTATAGCTTCAGTAATTTAATGCCCACGCGTTATTTTGGACGTAGATCTCAACCTGTTGCGCAAAATGAAGAAATAGAATACTTTTGCATGCATGTTTGCTTCAAACCTTGACATCGCCAAATTTTACGTTCTGTATACCCTCACATAGCCAATTGTATGATATTTGGTTGACTAAAATTTCATTTTTTTGCTGTCTGTTCCTATTTTAGTTCGTCTTATGAGTTTTTCGTTGTGCACGGATTTGCACTTTACCAGGAAAATAAATTCTTCGATAAATTTTAAGCGCAAAAGCATCGGTTTTTAAATTATCGCCCTTTTGGTTATCATAGGTTATTCATGGTTGAGCTGATTGCGTAGAGTCTGTTCCCATCAAAACTGCTCTGAATGTTTCCACTTTGGAAACGGGTGAGAACCTTGTGAAGATGTCCGCTGCCATTTTGTCTGTAGGAACGTAATGAATTGAAATAGTCCCATCCTCCGTCTTGTCACGAATGAAGTGGAACTTTGTCTCGATGTGCTTGCTCCTCTTGTGCATGACTGGGTATGGCAAAATCTGATACAACTTTGGTTGTCCTCTCCAATTGCTATTGGACGTTTCTGTTGGATGCCAAAATCCTCTAGAAGTTGTTTCAGGTAGAGTGCTTCCTGAACTGCTGCTGCCATGCCCTGATATTCTGCTTCTGATGAAGAAAGAGCAACTGTGGCCTGCTTCTTGACACCCCGACTGAGTGCTGCGCCACGTCCGTTGAGCTTGAAGTAATAGCCCGTTGTTGATTTTCTGTCGTTCACGTCTCCAGACCAGTCTGCATCACTTTCCCCCACTAAATCATAACTAGCCTCTTTTGTGTAAGTAAGTTTTAAACGTTTTGAACATTGAAGATATCGCACAAGTCGTTTTCCGCACATCCAGTGTTGATTGGTAGGTGCATTCATGTGTCTGGACAGAATGTTGGCTGTGAACATGATGTCTGGCCTCGTGTGTTTGGCCAGATACAGAAGTGATCCAACCAAGCTTCTGTAGATCCTCTGGTCCACTTCTTCGTCTCCGTTCTGTGCTGTCTGAAGTTTCAAATTCAAATCAGCTGGAGTTCTTGAGGGTTTGCATTGATCCATTTGAAACCGCTCAAGCATTGTTTCTATGTAGCGTTCTTGGTCGATTGTGACTTTGCCCTCTTCTCGTCTGATTCTTAGACCCAGAAACCAGTGTAGTCTCCCTCTGTCTTCCATGTGAAATGTTGCTTCTAGTGCCTTCAGACGTCAAAGACCACTGTCATACTTCTTGATGCTACTATGATGTCGTCAACCCAGACCAAGATGAAGGTAAGATCCTCAGCCTCTGATCTTGCAAACAAGCAGTGATCGTTCCTGCTTCTTGTGAACCCCTGTCTCAGTAGGAAGTTTGCCAGCTCTCTGTACCAGTTGTTAGCAGCCTGTTTCAAACCATAAATTGATTTATTTAGTCGACATACTAACTTCTCCCCATCTGATCCGCGTTTTACAAACTCCTGTGGCTGTTCCAGATACACTTCTTCCTCGATTGGTGAGTGCAGGAAAGCAGTCTTGACATCAAATTGGTGCATCACATGGCCCTGCTTCGCTGATAGCTGAAGTAGAATCCTGAATGTCTCCGGCTTACAGGTAGGCGCAAAAAGTCTCAAAGTAGTCCAGTCCTTCCACTTGTTTGAAGCCTTTCGCCACATAGCGCGCTTTGTATTTGTCCACTTGACCACTGGGTCCCAATTTCACTTTGTAGACCCATTTGCCCACTATGACGTCCCTGTCTGTGGGTGGTCTCACTAGGTTCCAAGTCTCGTTGTCTTGGAGTGCCTTGACTTCGTCGCCCTCAGTTTTGGGTTCCACATAGTCGCCCTCAGTCACAGCAGGATGGGTCCTGACTTCTCCAAAAAAATTGCGGAACATTCCTTGCCCGTGTCCCTTGTCTGGGCTCTGCTCTGTCCGCGTGTTCCAGTGCATCTTCATTGAAGCCAACTGTCTCTAACTGTGAGAAGTCTTCTGTGTCACTGTCTTCCAGTGAATCTGAGTCTCTTTGACTCCCTCTTGTTGCAGTAGATTCATTATCTAGTGCTGTTTCTCCAACATCCGAGGCCTCTTTTCTCAGTGTTGTTTCTTGAGTATTCACGCTCCCTTCGTCATGCCACTCCTCCTTTATTGCAGTAGATGTGTCCTGTCGTTCTCTGTTGTCATCGTCTTGATGACCATCATCTGGGTGCCAGATTCCCAGTTCCGACCCATCATCTAGTAGGTCAGCCGTTTCTTTGTTGTCAGGGATTGAGCCCACTTCAGACTCCTTGATGACCACATCTCGAACTGCTATCACCTTGCGTGTGTTGGGTATGTAAACCAGGTATCCGTTTTCTCCTTCAGTGTAACCCACAAACTTTCCTTCCAGTGCCTTGGGTTCAAGTTTGCTGACTTCTCTGTCCCTCTTCCTCATGAAGACTGTGCAACCAAAAATAGATAATTTACTAATTGGAAGCTTAGATTTTACACCTCTCATCAGCTCTGCTGGGCATTTTTCTTCTCCTCGTCTCACAACCAAGTTTCTGATCCTTGCTGCGTGAAGAATTGCTGCTCCCCACATCATATTGGGAAGTCCTGAGTCAATGAGCAAACATCTTGCCATCTCCAGCAGTGTCCTGTTGCACCTCTCAACTAACCCATTCTGTTGTGGCGTCTCTGGTATGGTCTTTTCCTGTAGAATGCCTGCATCTAAGCAGTATGTCTTGAACTGCTCTGAGAGAAACTCCTTCGCATCGTCTTGCCTCAGCTTCTTGGGCGTCCCCGCACTGAGAACAAATTTCTTCAGGCTGGCCAGTGCTTCACTCTTTGCCTTAAGCAAGTCCACAAACACAAACTTCGTGTACTGGTCTGCAAACACAATGCAGAACCGGAACCCTGACAATGACTCTACTCTGAAAGGTCCCATCACGTCTGTGAACACCCTCTCCAGCTTCTCTTCTGCTTGGGTCTCTGCCACTCTTGGTACTGGAGTCTTTGTGATCTTGGCCAATGCACACACATTGCATACATCATCGAGTTCCCCCAATGTCTCTGGTGCATTCCTGACTGTGCTTCCCAATCGTCTGTGCTACTTCCTTGCACTGTCAAGTTTCACGCTGTTGGAACTCATCTTGAATTCTAGAACGCTGCACGGTAAGTAAAACAAATTATTTTCTTGTGTTAGTTTTACCCGAGTTCCCTTCTGGAGTTTCATGCAGCTGTTTTCTTTTCTCGAAAGTGAAGCTATGTCCCCACTCCGTGCATCTTGAGACTGATAGGAGGTTTGAAGAATAATCCGGTACACACAGAGAACATTTTTGAGTTCGCATTGGAATTCCCCTTTGTTTGAGGGTATGCTGATCCTCACACAGCCTCTGCCCACCACTCTGGAAGCCTCTCCGTTGGGATTTCTGACCACTGATTGAATGGGCACAAAGTCCAGAAACGCATCGATGTTCGTCACTATGTGGTCTGTACAACCACTGTCCGCTAGCATGCCTGCTGTCTTCCACTGGGCAAGAGCTGCCCAGCATTCCTCGTCTGGTGTAGCCAATGATGGACCCATTGCCACTGACTCATGTTTGCCTCCATCTCTTTGTCTCCTGCATGCCCTGTCTAGGTGACCCTTCTCACCACACTTGCTGCATTGTGCTGTCTCCTTCTTCCTGCAGTCCTTGGCAAAGTGTCCAGGGATCCCACACACAAAGCAGTTTCCTTTCTTGGGTCCCTTCTTGAAGTCACGCTTCACTGCCAGTGCCACTGAACCACTTTGTCCCTTGTGTCTCTGCACCGTGCTCTCATGAAAGTTCTGCAGCCTTTTCCTCAACTCTGTGAAGTTCGTTGCCGGGTTGAAGCTTTCCTGTATAACAAAACTTTCATACCTCATTGGCAGACCATTGAGGACCAAGGCGTTGAAGAGGGTCTCTGAGACTGCTTCCCCTGCTTCTTGTAGCCTTGTGAGCAACACCTGTCCTCTGATGAAGAAGCTGTCCAAATCCTCAGAATCCTCGAGCTGCAGTTGACCAAGCTGTGCCACTAAAGTCACCACTGTCGGCGTCTCCACACTCTGAAATCTCTCTTGCAAAAGCTTCCAAGCCTTTGCTCCATCTCCAATGCCATCATCTCCCACACAGTCATGTCTCATCAGCATGAGGGTTGTTGCATCTAGAGTCAGTGCCAGATGGCACCACACATTGTTCCGTTTCTCCTTGATGTCTGCAACTTCCTTCTCATATGCATCCTTCAGCACCTTATGGTTCTTCTTCTCATCATTGGCTGCCCCAGTGGCCAGTTGCGCAGGCTCATTGGGTTGCTCCTCTGTCCCCAGTAGTGATTTGTAGAGTCCCTTCGTCTGCATCATCGCCACAAATCTTGTGCTCCAGATTGGAAAGTCCTGTGCCTTTCCTGTGTAGGTCAGCAGCTTCACTGTCTGTTGATCCATTGAAGTTTGAGCAGGCGAAAACAATTGTGAAAAGAAAAAGGTACTAAGCAGAATGACTGTCAACAACAATTTGGTTTTGTTTTGGAAATCAATTTTATGACTTAGAAAATTGCTGGGCCCATAACCTGTTGGGTTATGGACTTTCGCAAGCGGAATAAAAAGCGTTTTTAACTAAGTAAAAGCATTAATTTCTCAAAAATGAGAGAATAACAAAATGATATTTTACAGTAGAATTTAGAGATTTACAGGAGAGATCTGATTATTAGATCAAGATGGTGATTTGAATTTGGGGATGAAAAAGGACTCAAAAATCAGCTGTTTATATACCCATTATCTGTGTGAAAAAGTCAAGATACAAAACTAATCTTAGCACCTTGATTAATAGTGGGGGTCGCAAAGGTTACCCAATATGGTTTGCTTCTGCAAATCAGTCGCAAAGGGAACCATAAATGGAATGCATTTGCACTTTTCTAAGGATTCATTCACACTTCCGGAGATATCATCATCATTTAATACATGCTGGGAAGATTTTACATCACTTAATCTAACTTTAATAATAGTTATCTAGATTCACCAATTTGAACCGAATATTGATTCTCAGCACCATTTCTTGACGATTCATTTATATAATTTCTTTGATCGAAGTCATATTGCTTGTCTTTCTAATCTGGTAAGTCAAACTTTCTTTCTAATTCTCACTAAGTTTAAGACTATAGTTTGATCGATATTCTAACATAAGGCAATATGAAAACGTCCCCCGAAGTTTTTATTGGACAAAAAATTCCTGGAATATTTTTAAAATTTTAGGTATTTTTGTTAATTTATTTTCAATACGTGTTGAAAGTATCAATAACTAACGAAAAAATGAAATAACTATATCACACGTTTCTTTAAGAAAAGATGTGGTAAACCTTAATTTGTTTAGCTTTCAATAAATTGGATGCTGAAGCTGTCAATTTAAAAAGCCCGAGAGGAGAAATTTCGCAGAAAAATTCAATATTATTTGTTCGCTTAGTTCGGTTGAAGCACACTCTATATCTTGCATGCATGTGCCAACATCAGCGACTAAATATGTTTAGGTTTGAGAGCAAATTAGCTTTCGGAATTGTGTTCAGTTTGGTTATAGCTTCAGTAATTTAATGCCCACGCGTTATTTTGGACGTAGATCTCAACCTGTTGCGCAAAATGAAGAAATAGAATACTTTTGCATGCATGTTTGCTTCAAACCTTGACATCGCCAAATTTTACGTTCTGTATACCCTCACATAGCCAATTGTATGATATTTGGTGACTAAAATTTCATTTTTTTGCTGTCTGTTCCTATTTTAGTTCGTCTTATGAGTTTTTCGTTGTGCACGGCTTTGCACTTTACCAGAAAAATAAATTCTTCGATAAATTTTAAGCGCAAAAGCATCGGTTTTTAAATTATCGCCCTTTTGGTTATCATAGGTTATTCATGGTTGAGCTGATTGCGTAGAGTCTGTTCCCATCAAAACTGCTCTGAATGTTTCCACTTTGGAAACGGGTGAGGACTTTGTGAAGATGTCCGCTGCCATTTTGTCTGTAGGAACGTAATGAATTGAAATAGTCCCATCCTCCGTCTTGTCACGAATGAAGTGGAACTTTGTCTCGATGTGCTTGCTCCTCTTGTGCATGACTGGGTATGGCAAAATCTGATAAAACTTTGGTTGTCCTCTCCAATTGCTATTGGACGTTTCTGTTGGATGCCAAAATCCTCTAGAAGTTGTTTCAGGTAGAGTGCTTCCTGAACTGCTGCTGCCATGCCCTGATATTCTGCTTCTGGTGAAGAAAGAGCAACTGTGGCCTGCTTCTTGACACCCCGACTGAGTGCTGCGCCACGTCCGTTGAGCTTGAAGTAATAGCCCGTTGTTGATTTTCTGTCGTTCACGTCTCCAGACCAGTCTGCATCACTTTCCCCCACTAAATCATAACTAGCCTCTTTTGTGTAAGTAAGTTTTAAACGTTTTGAACATTGAAGATATCGCACAAGTCGTTTTCCGCACATCCGGTGTTGATTGGTAGGTGCATTCATGTGTCTGGACAGAATGTTGGCTGTGAACATGATGTCTGGCCTCGTGTGTTTGGCCAGATACAGAAGTGATCCAACCAAGCTTCTGTAGATCCTCTGGTCCACTTCTTCGTCTCCGTTCTGTGCTGTCTGAAGTTTCAAATTCAAATCAGCTGGAGTTCTTGAGGGTTTGCATTGATCCATTTGAAACCGCTCAAGCATTGTTTCTATGTAGCGTTCTTGGTCGATTGTGACTTTGCCCTCTTCTCGTCTGATTCTTAGACCCAGAAACCAGTGTAGTCTCCCTCTGTCTTCCATGTGAAATGTTGCTTCTAGTGCCTTCAGACATCAAAGACCACTGTCATACTTCTTGATGCTACTATGATGTTGTCAACCCAGACCAAGATGAAGGTGTGATCCTCAGCCTCTGATCTTGCAAACAAGCAGTGATCGTTCCTGCTTCTTGTGAACCCCTGTCTCAGTAGGAAGTTTGCCAGCTCTCTGTACCAGTTGTTAGCAGCCTGTTAGCAGCCCATAAATTGATTTATTTAGTCGACATACTAACTTCTCCCCATCTGATCCGCGTTTTACAAACTCCTGTGGCTGTTCCAGATACACTTCTTCCTCGATTGGTGAGTGCAGGAAAGCAGTCTTGACATCAAATTGGTGCATCACATGGCCCTGCTTCGCTGATAGCTGAAGTAGAATCCTGAATGTCTCCGGCTTACAGGTAGGCGCAAAAAGTCTCAAAGTAGTCCAGTCCTTCCACTTGTTTGAAGCCTTTCGCCACATAGCGCGCTTTGTATTTGTCCACTTGACCACTGGGTCCCAATTTCACTTTGTAAACCCATTTGCCCACTATGACGTCCCTGTCTGTGGGTGGTCTCACTAGGTTCCAAGTCTCGTTGTCTTGGAGTGCCTTGACTTCGTCGCCCTCAGTTTTGGGTTCCACATAGTCGCCCTCAGTCACAGCAGGATGGGTCCTGACTTCTCCAAAAAATTGCGGAACATTCCTTGCCCGTGTCCCTCGTCTGGGCTCTGCTCTGGCCGCGTGTTCCAGTGCATCTTCATTGAAGCCAACTGTCTCTAACTGTGAGAAGTCTTCTGTGTCACTGTCTTCCAGTGAATCTGAGTCTCTTTGACTCCCTCTTGTTGCAGTAGATTCATTATCTAGTGCTGTTTCTCCAACATCCGAGGCCTCTTTTCTCAGTGTTGTTTCTTGAGTATTCACGCTCCCTTCGTCATGCCACTCCTCCTTTATTGCAGTAGATGTGTCCTGTTGTTCTCTGTTGTCATCGTCTTGATGACCATCATCTGGGTGCCAGATTCCCAGTTCCGACCCATCATCTAGTAGGTCAGCCGTTTCTTTGTTGTCAGGGATTGAGCCCACTTCAGACTCCTTGATGACCACATCTCGAACTGCTATCACCTTGCGTGTGTTGGGTATGTAAACCAGGTATCCGTTTTCTCCTTCAGTGTAACCCACAAACTTTCCTTCCAGTGCCTTGGGTTCAAGTTTGCTGACTTCTCTGTCCCTCTTCCTCATGAAGACTGTGCAACCAAAAATAGATAATTTACTAATTGGAAGCTTAGATTTTACACCTCTCATCAGCTCTGCTGGGCATTTTTCTTCTCCTCGTCTCACAACCAAGTTTCTGATCCTTGCTGCGTGAAGAATTGCTGCTCCCCACATCATATTGGGAAGTCCTGAGTCAATGAGCAAACATCTTGCCATCTCCAGCAGTGTCCTGTTGCACCTCTCAACTAACCCATTCTGTTGTGGCGTCTCTGGTATGGTCTTTTCCTGTAGAATGCCTGCATCTAAGCAGTATGTCTTGAACTGCTCTGAGAGAAACTCCTTCGCATCGTCTTGCCTCAGCTTCTTGGGCGTCCCCGCACTGAGAACAAATTTCTTCAGGCTGGCCAGTGCTTCACTCTTTGCCTTAAGCAAGTCCACAAACACAAACTTCGTGTACTGGTCTGCAAACACAATGCAGAACCGGAACCCTGACAATGACTCTACTCTGAAAGGTCCCATCACGTCTGTGAACACCCTCTCCAGCTTCTCTTCTGCTTGGGTCTCTGCCACTCTTGGTACTGGAGTCTTTGTGATCTTGGCCAATGCACACACATTGCATACATCATCGAGTTCCCCCAATGTCTCTGGTGCATTCCTGACTGTGCTTCCCAATCGGTCTGTGCTACTTCCTTGCACTGTCAAGTTTCACGCTGTTGGAACTAATCTTGAATTCTAGAACGCTGCACGGTAAGTAAAACAAATTAATTTCTTGTGTTAGTTTTACCCGAGTTCCCTTCTGGAGTTTCATGCAGCTGTTTTCTTTTCTCGAAAGTGAAGCTATGTCCCCACTCCGTGCGTCTTGAGACTGATAGGAGGTTTGAAGAATAGTCCGGTACACACAGAACATTTTTGAGTTCGCATTGGAATTCCCCTTTTTTTGAGGGCATGCTAATCCTCACACAGCCTCTGCCCACCACTCTGGAAGCCTCTCCGTTGGGATTTCTGACCACTGATTGAATGGGCACAAAGTCCAGAAACGCATCGATGTTCGTCACTATGTGATCTGTACAACCACTGTCCGCTAGCATGCCTGCTGTCTTCCACTGGGCAAGAGCTGCCCAGCATTCCTCGTCTGGTGTAGCCAATGATGGACCCATTGCCACTGACTCATGTTTGCCTCCATCTCTTTGTCTCTTGCATGCCCTGTCTAGGTGACCCTTCTCACCACACTTGCTGCATTGTGCTGTCTCCTTCTTCCTGCAGTCCTTGGCAAAGTGTCCAGGGATCCCACACACAAAGCAGTTTCCTTTCTTGGGTCCCTTCTTGAAGTCACGCTTCACTGCCAGTGCCACTGAACCACTTTGTCCCTTGTGTCTCTGCACCGTGCTCTCATGAAAGTTCTGCAGCCTTTTCCTCAACTCTGTGAAGTTCGTTGCCGGGTTGAAGCTTTCCTGTATAACAAAACTTTCATACCTCATTGGCAGACCATTGAGGACCAAGGCGTTGAAGAGGGTCTCTGAGACTGCTTCCCCTGCTTCTTGTAGCCTTGTGAGCAACACCTGTCCTCTGATGAAGAAGCTGTCCAAATCCTCAGAATCCTCGAGCTGCAGTTGACCAAGCTGTGCCACTAAAGTCACCACTGTCGGCGTCTCCGCACTCTGAAATCTCTCTTGCAAAAGCTTCCAAGCCTTTGCTCCATCTCCAATGCCATCATCTCCCACACAGTCATGTCTCATCAGCATGAGGGTTGTTGCATCTAGAGTCAGTGCCAGATGGCACCACACATTGTTCCGTTTCTCCTTGATGTCTGCAACTTCCTTCTCATATGCATCCTTCAGCACCTTATGGTTCTTCTTCTCATCATTGGCTGCCCCAGTGGCCAGTGGCGCAGGCTCATTGGGTTGCTCCTCTGTCCCCAGTAGTGATTTGTAGAGTCCCTTCGTCTGCATCATCGCCACAAATCTTGTGCTCCAGATTGGAAAGTCCTGTGCCTTTCCTGTGTAGGTCAGCAGCTTCACTGTCTGTTGATCCATTGAAGTTTGAGCAGGCGAAAACAATTGTGAAAAGAAAAAGGTACTAAGCAGAATGACTGTCAACAACAATTTGGTTTTGTTTTGGAGATCAATTTTATGACTTAGAAAATTGCTGGGCCCATAACCTGTTGGGTTATGGACTTTCGCAAGCGGAATAAAAAGCGTTTTTAACTAAGTAAAAGCATTAATTTCTCAAAAATGAGAGAATAACAAAATGATATTTTACAGTAGAATTTAGAGATTTACAGGAGAGATCTGATTATTAGATCAAGATGGTGATTTGAATTTGGGGATGAAAAAGGACTCAAAAATCAGCTGTTTATATACCCATTATCTGTGTGAAAAAGTCAAGATACAAAACTAATCTTAGCACCTTGATTTATAGTGGGGGTCGCAAAGGTTACCCAATATGGTTTGCTTCTGCAAATCAGTCGCAAAGGGAACCATAAATGGAATGCATTTGCACTTTTCTAAGGATTCATTCACACTTCCGGAGATATCATCATCATTTAATACATGCTGGGAAGATTTTACATCACTTAATCTAACTTTAATAATAGTTATCTAGATTCACCAATTTGAACCGAATATTGATTCTCAGCACCATTTCTTGACGATTCATTTATATAATCTCTTTGATCGAAGTCATATTGCTTGTCTTTCTAATCTGGTAAGTCAAACTTTCTTTCTAATTCTCACTAAGTTTAGGACTATAGTTTGATCGATATTCTAACATAAGGCAATATGAAAACGTCCCCCGAAGTTTTTATTGGACAAAAAATTCCTGGAATATTTTTAAAATTTTAGGTATTTTTGTTAATTTATTTTCAATACGTGTTGAAAGTATCAATAACTAACGAAAAAATGAAATAACTATATCACACGTTTCTTTAAGAAAAGATGTGGTAAACCTTAATTTGTTTAGCTTTCAATAAATTGGATGCTGAAACTGTCAATTTAAAAAGCCCGAGAGGAGAAATTTCGCAGAAAAATTCAATGTTATTTGTTCGCTTAGTTCGGTTAAAGCACAGTCTATATCTTGCATGCATGTGCCAACATCAGCGACTAAATATGTTTAGGTTTGAGAGCAAATTAGCTTTAGGAATTGTGTTCAGTTTGGTTGTAGCTTCAGTAATTTAATGCCCACACGTTATTTTGGACGTAGATCTCAACCTGTTGCGCAAAATGAAGAAATAGAATACTTTTGCATGCATGTTTGCTTCAAACCTTGACCTCGCCAAATTTTACGTTCTGTATACCCTTATATAGCCAATTGTATGATATTTGGTTGACTAAAATTTCATTTTTCTGCTGTCTGTTCCTATTTTAGTTCGTCTTATGAGTTTTTCGTTGTGCACGGCTTTGCACTTTACCAGGAAAATAAATTCTTCGATAAATTTTAAGCGCAAAAGCATCGGTTTTTAAATTATCGCCCTTTTGGTTATCATAGGTTATTCATGGTTATCCTTCTTGATGAATCCAAGCAGAATTGAGCAGAAGCAGAAGACTTTTTTGGCCACCAATTTACTATATTCATAATTGATTGGTTCCTGCCGTTTTTGTAATTTAGTTAGACTTTTCGGTAGTATTTTCCGATTGTAGGTCCCATTGGTTTCCATCGATGGATCGCATATATTATTCATTAAGGGATGGAAAAAATTAATGATATAAAAATTTCCTTCGACAGATCATAGCAATTAAGTCCCACCGTGAATAATTACAATTTCATAGAATTCCAAAACCCAATTGAAGCATGATAGTAAATTCAAAAAACATCTTGTTTTGGCTGACAACTGACATCTAGGCATTGTGTTACTGTTACATGGATTTAAAATGTATTTAATAAATATTAAAGCGTTCAATTCTATGCGACTGAGGCGGTTGAGTTTCTATGAATTTACTATGTCCATGTTATTCAATGGGAGCGCATCACGTGTTGCTTTAAGCCCTAGTCTTAGACCTGCTGTTATCTTGTAAGATTCGTGCAAGGTCTTGCAAAAATATTGTGATATAAGGTATAATATGCAAGATATCTTGCAAGATAATCGTCCAATCTTGCAAGATCTTGCAAGATAACCGTCATTTGCAAGAATCTTGCAAGATCTTTCAAGATGACCGTCGGAGTTCGCCTAAGGAGTATTTCTCCATTGGGGGTCATCTCCAATTTTTAAGTTTCAGCCTGATCCATCCTTTTGTGTACAAGCACGACGTCATCACAATTGTGCAAGCGGCTGTTTATTCCTATTGAATTCTTTATGACCTAGATCTTCAAAACCGTACCACCCTTTTTGCCACAATTTTTTTTACTTATGAATTTTTGGGTTGAGGCCACAATAATTTTTTTACAGAGGTGGTCCTAACAAAATCATGAAATTGGTCAAGTGGAAAAAAGACGCCAAATTGTTTTCATATTGCGTAATAGTTCGCACCGCCTATTTATTGGATTTGTGGCAGAGGTGTCCGATCTCTTGTTGTGTACCCTTTGATAAAATTGTAAGCAAAACATCGCGAGTTTTGGTAGGCTGAGAAAAAGGAGTGGTTTTCACAAAAATAAGCATTAAACTTTAGTCGACAGATGTAATACTCAAAACGCTTATTACTGAAAAGATTTTGTTTTCTTGCTCTTAATTGGCTAAAGAGACTCCAAATTTTTTAAAAAAATCACAAAACAATCCATCGGTAAAGCTTGTTAAAAAACAAGAAGAAATTTGCAAGGCCATGTAGATATAATCATGTATATAGTTTCTGCACGGTCAAGATTATTTAAAACCCAATTTAGATGAAGTACTGATATAAACGTGGACAAAAACGAGTGTTTTAACTATATAGATGATTTCAAATATCAACTAGTTTTTTCGCAACCTTGGACGTATAAAACGTTGTCTTTTATTTGGAATTGAAACAATCTTTTACAATGCTGTCTTTTTATGTAATTTTGGTACTCTGTGAGTTGAGAAGCAGATTTCTGTTGTTTATATACACCTGTTCATAGCTTTCAGAGTATTTCAGTACTAAATCAGGAGGTTTTTCAGAAACAATTCAGTACTGATACAGAGTCTGTTCATGTCACATTTTGCTCTGATATTCTCTGATTTTTTTCTGAATCAGACTCTGAATCAGACTCTGATTTTTGTCTGAATTGGGTTGAATTCATAACTATGTTCGTGAGCTAGGTATTCGCTGTTGCTTTCGCTCTCAGGTCCTTAAAAATATAATTCATAAATACCTGTAGAAATTCAAGAAATTTATATAGCAGGGAATTTCTGAAGAAGAAAAACCGAAGCACAATGCTTGGGCCAATGACGCCGAACTGAGGTCTTATAGCCATTAGATGTCTCGTCAAATACATTGGCGTTCTAATTTCGTTTTGTTCCTGATTTTTATTTGATATGGCTTTAGCAATGCTTTTAGCACACTATCGTAAAAAGCTATTTTATTTTCATAAGTTTTTATTTCATAAGCTATTTTATAAGTTTTTTTTTCATTTTCAAAGCTCGAAGCAAAATTTTAGTTTTCTTACAAAAGCTTTTCGCAATTCTGCTTCGCGACTCTCGAGAAGTTCTTCGAACACAAGTTCTCGGTGACGACCAAGCTTTTGATGCCAGTGAAATATTGGAACTTTTTCAAAAGGCAAATCTGACGCAACAGGTAATACAAGATTGCCCTGACCAGAGTTTTGTGAGACTTGATAATGGATTCTGTTACAAATGGCACCCTGTCGAGGTTTCAAACGTAGATGATGCGAGACGACTTTGTTTAAGGTAAGATTTTAGTTTGGAAACCCAGAAACAAACAATTAGAACAAACTTATTGCACTTCATTGTTTCCATACCAAAGCCAAGTCAATTTCAGCAGTGATCAAGTCTGTTTTCATTATTGATTCAGAAATGTGCTCGTGTAACCTTTTACTCTTGTCAATCTTGGCCATGACTTGCAATTAAAAAAAGTCTAGTCAAGACTTGACAAGTCTAAAAAAGCGTAAAAACAGGCAGGAAAAACGCCAAAAAGGGGGCGGTTAAACGTCATAAAAGGTCGGAAAATGACCGGGATATCGTCTGCAAAAGATCGGGATATCATATTGGAATATATCGAGAGCAATGGCGGTGAACACCTTGCATATTGGGACCATATGGGGGTCCCTACTGTTACAATAATGTTGATACTGTTAATACTCAATATGTTGACTGTAGACAATTAATGCAACACAATAAAACTCGCTGAGGACAAAATTGGCTTCCGAATTTGCTGAAATTGGGACATTCTAGAGGAAATTCAAATGAATTTTTCGGCTGCACTATTTCCGTGGATTTTTCGGGGGGATACTGGTGTTCAAACTTTGCGCCGGAATTGGGTTGATATTGACCTGTTTCCGAATGAAAGGGAATGCATGATTGCGCCGCGAATCAATATATTTTTTTCGACCTATGAAAAGCCTAGGCCTCGACCTATGAAAAGACTTTAAAAGTCTAGTGGAGGGGCAATATTGATTATAATTACACGGTCGAACTTCCTAGTTAAAGTCGAGCTGATATCTTTTCATGGGTCGAGCTAAAGTCTTTTCATACATGTACGACAGTTTTCCTGGTTCTCCTTTTTAACTTCAAGGAAAAGCGAATAAAACTTGAATTCAAAATTGTGCGACCCTCAATTATAGATTATTCTCTGGAGTCATGAACATTTCCTTCGCGGTTTTGGGCGATTCTACCACACTTTGTTGTTTCTTCTAGCAAAATAATCAATTCTTATCTAGGTTCAACACTTAAACCAGATTAAGCGTTCAAAAAATTTTTTACTGTCGAGTTCATTTCATCATCTTACAATACAACAACTAAAAAACAGCTTACGAAAAAAAATTTCCATTAGAAATTGATAATTTTTCTCATAAGATCATTCACACGAAAAACCGTGTAACTTTTCATCACACGAAGAAAATTTTCGCATCTTAAATCACACGAGACGTTTTTTCATCAAGAAAAACTATTTGGATTTTCATCACGCGAGAAAAAGTTTTGATTTCACACAAGAAATGTTTGAGTCCAAGAAGTAAAATCTAAGTGTCCTGGCATTTGAGGCATTCCATTTATAATGTAATGGCTGGCTCTAGTATCGTTAATCAATGTAGTTGTTCTTTTGAAATTTCACAAATAGTAGTAGTGGTAGTAGTAAGAGACTCAATTCTTTGTTAGGGAAAAACATAAAAGCGTACAAAGAATGCCAAAACAACTTTTACAGATCAAAAGGTGATTAAATAAACATTAAGTCCTGCAAAAAGAGCAATTCACATAAAAAGAACATGAGTTTTCCAGGTCAAAGTATTCAATTCGAGTGCGTGAAAACTGGTCAACTGCATACGTAAACTGACGTTTAGGCATGTCAAAATCGATAATCTTCATTCGCATCAGATGATTTGCAGCTCGTTGAGAACGATTCAAAAAATGTTCATCCGTCTCAAATTTCGGGTTTTTTGAAATTGCAAATCGTCCAAACTGATGAGTTCTTGATGTCGAGCAGACAAAAGTTGCCTTGAGATTCGAATCAACACAACCATTTAGCAATTTCCATACAAGGAGTAAGTCTGTTCGTATTAGCTGAAAAGAAACCGATCTCAACACAATTAACTGTTCACAGTGATGCTCAGATCTACAATTGAATCCGCGTGTTTCAAGCGCGACCCATTCAAAGAGAGGTCAGCATTGCTGTGCCGTTGACTAAAAGACGACATTTTGTACTTGTCCGAATGAAAGTCCAACTCGTTTAAAATTGATCAGGAGGATAAACTGTCTATATCATTTTGAGTTTTGTCAATTGAAGAATCAGAAAACAATTTAAGCCATTGCAATAAAGAAAATATTCAGAATGTTGTACTAAGTGTGTAACATCGTTAATAAAAGTGATTAAGAGAAGTGGACCAAGCAGGGTCTTGAGGAACTCCTGATGTCACCACTACTTCACTTGGAAAACTTCTGTCAACTTTAACAACTTGCATTCGACCGATAAAATATGATTGAAAGAGCATTAGGAGATTGTTATCAAAATCAAATGAAGATAATTTATGAAATAGTAACCTGTGCGAAACTGATTCAAAAGTTTTTTTCACATCCAAATATACAGTCAAGCGATCTTGAGTTGTATCTTTAGCAGCATAAACTTTGTCCAAGTACGAAATGAGTTGTGTGACCGTGCTACGTTGTTTCATGAACCCGTACTGTTCATGTCGAATGTAATTGTCGAATTTAAATAAACTGTCGAAGGTAATTTCATAATTCAGATACTTCTGAGGTATGCTTTGTTCTAACTTCACTCCATTTAGGAAGTTGTCTTCTTTAGTGTTTCTAACAGAAATTGTTAATTTTCGTAGTTAATTGAGAGCCATCGTCGTTAGTTTTTGACACAAGCAATTTTATCATAGTCTTTTTGTTAGCTAGCATCAAGTTTTAGTGTTTACTGTCTGTAATAGCTCGATAAGGAATCTACTTACGAAATTTCTACTTGCTACAACATTTTGAAAACTCTCCTGGCGCTGAAATCAAACGCTTTTCTCAATACCGTTCTGTGAAATCTTTCAATGTATAATTTTTAGCTCGATGTGGAGAATCAGAGACCTATAGATCTACAGATTATAGAGACAGTTGATTTATATGTTATTTTCAACAATACTAATTAATCCTGTTTAATTTATTTCTTACGAGAGCTCCAGTTTACGACGAAAGAGTCAGGCAATCATATTGAACAGGTGCTTCGCCTATCGAGCTCGCCCCAAATCGACAGAGTGCAAAGCCTAATTCATGCTCAAAAGTTTATGATTAACAGAAGCACCTCACTCCAAGATTTGGTGCACAAAAGTTCATCCAAGACTTATTTTTGTGTGTATCGTTTGAGGAGAAAAATATGGAAAAATGGAAGTTAATCAGTTAAGCTTTTTTAAATTTCAGAGATCACGCAATCCTTCCTCTACACAGCAACCAAAGCTCACTAGACGTCTTTGTCAACGCCTCCGATGTTTTGTTCTACAAGTATGCGAATCAGAGTTACTTGAAGAAGAAAGAATCGGAGTTCAACCGCGTAAGAAACTAATTTTGCTTGGACAAAGAGAAGATACAGTATAATGCCTCCTGTACTATGACCCCTATGGAACGATATTTAAAATAAATCGACGAGATCATGTTAAAGTTTTTGATGATGATAACTTCATAATTTTTGCGCTTTCACAATGTTGAGTTATAGACTTTCGCATGCGGAATGAAAAGCGTTTTAAACTAAGTAAAAGAATTAATTTCCCGAAAAAAAGAGAATAACCAAACGCTACTTTAAACTATAACTCTATAACTTAGAGATTTGCGGCAGGCATCCAATTAATGGATCAAGATAATGATTTGGATTTGAGGATAAAAAGGACCCCAAAATCAGCTGTATATATACCCATTATCAGTGCGATTAAGTCAAGATACAAAACTAATAATAGCACCAAGATTCAAAGGGGGGATCGCAACGGCTACCCGATATGGTTAGCTTCTGTAAAAATCCTAGAAATCAGCCGCACAGCATAACATATATAAAATGTATTTGCACATTTCTTAGAAATCATTCACACTTCACGTGGAATCCTAATCATTCAATACATGCAGTGGAGGTCTTACCTCAAGAAAACTAACTTTAAGATTAACTATCCAGAGTTATAAGTTTGAACCTATTATTGATTCACAGAACCAATTCTTGAAGAATCAATTATTTCAAAATAGTGACTTGAAATATTTTGCTCCCGTTTGATTAACTGGTAAGTCAAACATTTAGTGTTTATAAAATAGTTTAAGACAATAGCCTGAACAGAAACTCTAAGAACATCTACTCAGACTTGAGTTGATAATGTAGATTATGCTCTCATCAAAACTCTTCTCAATTTTTCCAGCTTTGATTCGGGAAAAAGTTTTGTAAAGATGTCCGCTGCTATTTTGTCAGTAAGAACGCAGTAAAAATAAGTTATCCAGCCTTCAGTTTTGGCACCATTGAAGTGAAACTTTGCCTCAATGTGTTTGCTTCTTTTGTTAATGACTGGGTTTCGGCAAAGTCTGATAAATCTCTGGTTGTCGTTTCAAATTGCAATTGGATGTTTTTACTGGATGCCAAAATCCTCTTGAGGTTGCTTCAAATACAGTGCCTCATGGAATGCTACCGCCATGCCCTGACGTTTTGCTTCTGATGAAGAGAGATAAACGGGGTTTCTTTTAGACACAACAGCTGAGTGCTGCGCCACGTCCGTTCAATTAAAAGGAAGTTGATTTTCTCTGTCGTTCACATCACCAGACCAGCCTGCATAGTTTTCCCTCATTAAAACATAAATAGCCTCTTTTGCTTAAGAAAGTTTTAGACCTTATAATCTTGAAGATGTTTAAGAAATTCTTTACTGCAGAGCTAGTGTTGATTGGTGGGTCGATTTATTTGTCTTTCCATTTTGTGACTGTAAAGATGATATCTGACCCCAAAAGTTGCGCCAGATGAATAGCTCATCCAACCAAGCTTCTGAGAATCTTCTGATCCACTTCTCCGTCTCTTTTCTCTGCAGTATGAATTTTGAATTTCAAGTCAGCTGAAGTCTTGGCAGGTTCATTTGGTCCATTTAAAACTGCTGAAGCATGGTTATTATGTAGCGCGCTTGACCAACTGCGACTTTGCCCTAGTCTATTCTGATTTGGAGCTCCAGAAACCAGTGTAGTCTCCATCTCTCATCCTCGTGGAGTGTCACATCGAGCGTTTTCATGACATCGGATATAGTTGCCATTCTTCTCGATGTTACTATAACATTGTCAAACCAGACAAAAATAAAGATTTGACCATCTGTATCTGCTCCAGTGAACAAGGATGATTGTACCTTATTTTTGTATGTCCATGTATGGGCAGAAAATTCGACAACCTTTAATATCAGCCGTTTGCAGCCTGTTTCGAACAAAAGATTTATTTATTCAGTCGGCATATTAGCTTCTCTCAGTCGTATCCTCGTTTCACAGGATCATGTGGTTGTTTTAGATTCAAGTTTTTCTCAATTGGTGATTGCTGGAAAACCATTTTAATATCAAACTGGTACATCACAAGACTCTGCTTTGATGATAGCTGAAGTAGAATCCTTGACGTTTCTTGCTTACAGATATGCGGAAAATTCTCAAAGTAGTAAAATGTTTTAACTTATTTGAAACCTTTTGCCGCATAGCGTGCTTTTTAGAGTGCAGGCTTGAAAAACAGTCAAGCACACACGAAGTAATCTTGAGTTCGCATTGGCAACCCCTTTGAGGGTGTGTTGATCATCACACAGCATCTGCCCCGCAAATGGTAAAGCTCTCCGTTGGGATTTCGGCGTACGATCCGCCCAATATTCTTTGTCTGGTGTAAATGAAAATGGACCTATTGCACTGAATAATGTTTGCGTCCATCTTTTTTTCTCTTCCAGGCCCTGAATGAGTAACCTTTCCACCCCATTTGCTGCATTGTGCTGTCTCCTACATCCTGCAGTCCTCGGCAAAGTGTCACGGGATCCAACACGCAAGTAGTGTCATCTCCCGGGTCCCTTCTTGAAGTCATGCTTCACTGACAGTGCCACTGAACCACTCTGTTTCTTGTGTCTCAGTACTGTGCTCTCATGGAAGTTCTGCAGCCTTTTCTTCAACTCTGTGATTTTCCTTGCCGGGTTGAAGATATCCTATAAAAAAAAGTTTTATACCACATTGGCAGACAATTGAAGACCTAGGCGTCGAAGAGGGTCTCTGATACTCTTCCAATGTTTCCTGAAGCCTTGTGAGAAAACCCTGTCCTCTGATTGTGAAGTTGTCTATATCCTGGGAATCCTCAAGCTGCAGTCGAGCAAGCTGTGCCAACAAACTCACCACTGTCGTTGTCTCAACGCTCTGAAATCTCTCTCAAAAAAACTTTGAAGTTTTTGCTCGTTCTCCTATGTCCTCATCTTCCACAAAATAATGTCTCATCAGCCTGATTTTTGTTCCATATAGAGTCCGTGTCAAATGATAGCACAAATTATTTTGTTTCTTCCCCAAATGCAACTTCCGTCTCATATGATTCACATAGCACCTTGTTGTTTTTCTTCTCATTATTGCTTGCGCCTTTAGCCAGTTGTGCAAGCTTATTGGGTTGCTCGTCTGGTCCCCATAGTGTTTTGTAATGACCATTTCACTGCATCATCACCATAAATAATGTAGTTCAGATTAATAAGTTCTGTGCTTTTCCTGTGTAGTTCAACGGTTTCACTGTCTGTTGATCGATCAAAGTAAGAAAAGGCAAAAGAGTTGTGAAGAAAAGAATGTACTAAGCAGAAAATGATTATGACTATCGACAACAACTTAGTTTTATTTTAGAATTCATTTTTTAATTTAGAAAACTGATGGGTCCTTAAATTTATAGACATTGTAAATTTATTAGTTATTTTCCTTCGCAGGCGGAATGACCAGCGGTTTTAAAAATTGTTTCTCGAAAAATGGAGAATAGGTCAATGATACTTTGCTGCAGAGTTGTGTGATTGACAGGAGATATACGATCAAAAGATCAAGATGAATATATGGATTTGGGTAGCATGTGTTAACAAATATGGTTCGCTTCTGCTAAATTTCTAGAATTCAGTCGTAAAGGATAACAAACATCCCGTGCATTTGCAGCACAATTCTAACAGCTCATTCACCCTTCCGGTGCTATCAAAATCATTCAAAACACGCTGGAAAGAATTTACATCAAATAATCTATTTCTAATAACAGCTATTTAGAATCTTCGGACCGAGAATTGATTCACAGCACCATTTCTTGAGGATTGATTCAAATCATTATATGAAGGAATCTTCAAGAAATGGTGCTGTGAATCAACTCTCGGTTCAAACCGATGATTCTAGATAGGTGTTATTACAGTTAGATTATTTCATGTAAAATTTTTCCAGAGCGTATTGAATGATTATGATAGCGCCGGAAGTGCGAATGAGCTCTTAGAAATGTGCAAATGCATTCGATGTTTGTTAGTATCCTTTAAGACTGATTTCCGGGAGTTTTTATACGCAAACCATAATGGATAACCTTTGCTAACCCTACTATGCATCGTGGTGATTAGATTAGTTTTGTATCTTGACTTCTTTTGCACCGATTATGAGCACTGACAATACATTCAAATTTATATTGTTAGTTTTTACATTGTTTGACTCATTTCTTCTCCGGTAAACGCTTTAAACGTTAGACATCAACGCGAGCAAAAATTTTGACATGATTAAAAGAACATAGGCGTGTTAACAAACGAAAAATTGGTGTATTGGATTTTCGACTCAAACTACAGTCCCAAACTTAGATATTAATATTAAAAAGTTGCATTCAAGCTAGATAATTTAAACAAAATTAATCAGAAAAAAGCAACGTGATCAAGTCACTAAATTGCAATTTGGGGACTTGAACCATTATTCTTTTTTCTGATTAAATGTTTTTCTGACTTGAATACCACTTGCTAATTTAACTTAATTTATTACTGTAGTTTGAGCCGAATTTCTCAGTCTTTCGTTTGTTCATATCCTGACGTTCTTTATTCAAAACAAAACTTTTGTGCGCGTTGATCTCTAACTTTTTAAGCAATTGCAAGTGAAGAAATGGGTCTAACACAGTAAAATTTTACACTATATTTTTGAGTTTACATAGACAAAACAAAGATTTGTAAAACAAAGAGTTTAGTGATCTAGTTACTCGTTAGAGCCAGATAATGACAGGGCACTAACTCGGGTGATTTTCCTGTTTTGATACCCCATTCCAAATCGATTGATTATCTTGCAATTTCTTGAATGATTTTTAAAAGACCTTGCAAGACGACGCATTGTCTTGCAGTATTTTCTTGCAAGATCTTACAAGATATGTGTTGTCCTACAAGAATTTGCAAGATAACCATTTATCATGCAAGTAAGCAGCGAAGTAGAACATGATTGGACAGGGAAAGAATGGGACGAGAACTTTTTAGCCCATGATGACTTTTTTGCCCAAGAAAATTAACGCGCGAAAAATTGTAACTTAATGATAGGAACAGTTATAAGTATCAACTATTGCACGTTCTCAGAAACGTAATTGTGTTGACTAATTGTTAAAAAATCAAACAATATATATATATATATATATATAATAATTGAACATTTTGAATTTTTTGGTGTAACTATCTAAATGTGTTTGCATTGTACAAAAGATCCTTAACAAATTAGTTGATTGAATTTTTGTTGCACTTTAATAAAATATAGATAACTGAGAGAATTTTTGTTTCAAATTGATTCTTTAAGCCCACTCAAGTGTGTTTTGGGAGAATTCTGAGAAATTCTGGAAATAGATCTTGTAAGATAACAATCTGGTGTCAACTAGGGTACAGAATACGTTTTACAAGATAGTATTGTTTCTTTCTTTTGCTTCTGGATTTTGATATCGCAGTTTGAGGTCCTCTTTTACGGCACAGGTCACATTTGAACGCATTCCGGGGTTACCATGCGTTCAAAAATACACAGGCGAGAATTTTTTAACGAGCAAAATAAACGCACCAGTACTTACGGTCGAGCCAAAGTGTGCCCTATAGGCCAGACAAAGACTGCCCCACAGTCGCGCCAACTCTACAACATAGATGAGCCGCGTTCTTCCGCATACACGAGCTAGATTCTGCCCGATAAACGAGCAAAAAATTTGTCATATGCGAGCTAAAGTCTTCACCATACACTTCTTTTCAGCGTCTAAACTATTTAATATTCATGAGCTATCGTTACTTTTCAATACCACAAAAAAAAAGATTATTCGAGATTTGTTTTGCAGCCCCAGAGAAAACCGAGCCTCCTTTTTATACGAAACTCGATTTAAATTTTTAAAGGGAATCCCGGTTAGACCCGGATTTTATTACATCACAAAGGCATAATGAAAAAAGGCACACTTAATATACAGCACATAGGAGAGGGTTCCTATAAGGGCACAAGAAAAGGACGGACATTTATGACAATGTTGATTTTTCTGTAAAAATTATTTTTTTTTGCAACAAAACTTTAACAAAGTTCTTGTTGTTTACCATCCTTAGAGTACTTTATGAGCGACAATCAACAACTTCTTGACCCAGAGGGTCACATTATATTTTTGAACAGCCATAAGAGTTTTGAAAAACATTTGACAAAAGGCACTTGAACGCAATAGTAACCAAATGAGACAAACTTTCGTTTAAAAACAGACAAATTATTTTCGTTTCAGAATTAAACTTTCCTAATGTACAACTTTAATAACCAACACAATGCAAAACTTATGGGTCTTATAGAATTTTCAGATTGGAGTGATACTATGGGAACGTTGTGACTAACACTGAGGAACTCCTTGAACCACAGGATCTCATCATGATTTTTTTGAAAATCATCGATTTTTTAGACATTCCACCAAATTAGAAAACTTGACATCACTTTTTAGTAAGCTGTGGAGTAAGCACTTGAGTTAGCTCAAAAAGGTAGAAAACGAAAACTTACACAAGACATCAACAGCCTAACTAATTGAGAATTTTTTTTAAAGTCTTTATCATGGGCTTTTCTTTAAACACGAACGACACTAAGTCTGGACCTAAAACTTGTTTGGTATGCCTGGGTATTTCCATAACATGAGCAAGACAAAGTCCGGATCATATCGTTTTTTGGTCGGGACGGGTCTTTTAATAAGGACTTGCGAACGAGCTCATGAAACAAATTTTGAACGAGCGAAAGTCTGGATCACACGTGTTTTTGGTCTGTCTGGATATTTTCATAAGAGAAATTGGTCTGGATAGGTATTTTCGTAAGTCATTTTGGACCTCAACCTGGGATAGGGACATCTGAGCCTAACAGAGTGTTGACTTACAAACTTTCAGTTTTAGTACATTGCACCCTTCATTTTGTTGGTTGATATCTCCCCTCTCTCATTTAGGAAATAGTACTCTTATACTATATGGGATACATCAAAGATCGAGCACTGCCTCCAGACCCAACATCGGGTAGGATGCTCACCGGCTGGATACCCATTGACAGAAGATATGTAGAAGGGGACCTCAGGTAATAACTGCATTTTGAAGTTCAATTTATCGCGGATATCGCTCATATATGATTTGCTATACTGTACCTCCCTCCTCCATTGTTAAGCAAGACCCTACTATGAAACCAAAGAAATCATACATGTCAATTTTTTTTCATATACGAACGCTGTATGAGGTCAAATGATTAATCAATTAAGCATTAAAAAAGAATACTCGAGAAAAATTTTATTTGAAAAAGAGTGAATGGTGTAAAAAAAATCCGTAGATTACATAACAAATATCATTTCAACTCGGTATGTGAAACCTGTCAGACTATGTCAATTCAATTTCGGCCCTATTTCTTATGAAAACATCGGAAAACAATAAACCTTCAGTGATATCAGCGCAAAAGAGCCCTTCTTGGGTATTTTTGTTCCAAGATCACTGAATTTCTTGTCTAAAAAAGTGTGAACTGTTTTTGTGCACATCTTTCTGAAAAACTCAAAATTACCCGATATTACCCGAAATTTTCTTTTGAAAAATCAGAGATGGCAAATCTGTGCCGCTATGGTTACAATTTTATTGTTCCTGAAAGTAACAGAATAATAACTCTGCTGTGAATGGTATGGAAATCGTTGAACCAACCCCATTGTCATATATTGTATTTATGAGACGCGTATTTGAGACAAGGTTTTCCCTCCAAAATTAGCCACATTTAGTTTGCGTTCTTTCCAGGATGCATGAAAAGGAAAGGTACCACTTTATAGAGATATATAACATTCTTGCATCCAATCCAAGTTACTTTGTAGACTTACTTGTTCCATTCCTCAACTAAAAGGAAGTTGCGAAAATGTATTAGGCAATCATGCTATCAAGAAATAGTTACATACAGTGAAAATTGCATGTTACATCTTTTGCTCCTATCTTATGTTCATTCCCTCCCTATGACGCAGTTTACTAACGTCTCAAAAGTTTACCTGTGACGCTGTTTACCAAGGTAATCAAAAATGTCACAGGCTGGCAATAAAGTTCAAATAAGTTATTCAGAGAAAATCAATCTTTTTAATCAAAACAACGCAGAATCACAAGTTATGGCCATTTATTTTAAATTAGGTAGACCTCTGAATACAATCTAAGAACCGGCAAATTCTGATTAGAAACATATTTGATCTTCAAGTTGACCACCTGATCTTGATTACAAGAAAAAAAATCAGCTGAGACCTCCCTGAATTGAGGGACCTATTACTGACACTAATGTAATTACCAGTAGAAATAACCAATAAAGACCATATTTTGAACCTCCCATGCAAGGGGACAGGGAAAAAAATAGCGCAACAAACTTGATAAACCCAGATGAATTGATACCCCCTAAAGAGAAGCATTTGTTTTGCAAAATTGACGCAGATTAAATAATCGTTATATAGTTTATTTGGAATACTCTTCTATTATCGAAAAAGACTTCGGTGTTTTAATTGCCCCCGGAAAAATTCTCTTCTTTGTGCGTATCCATATTGTGTTTCCTTGCATTTTTTTCATTCCCCACGTCAATCTGTTTTCATTGTATTTTATTATGAATATCTGTGTATGAAAAATTAATACAACGGAAGGCGCCATCAGAAGTTTTAAGTTGTTGAACAGGCATGTTTAAAGTTATTTCCATAGAGTAGTTCTTCCTTTTCCTTGTTATCTCTCCAACAACACCAGGCGCTAACACAATTATAATGAACAGGCATGTTTAAAGTTATTTCTATAGAGTAGTTTTTCCTTTTCCCTATTATCTCTCCAACAACACCAGGCGCTAACACAATTACCAAGGAGGGAATTGTTTTTAATTTTCTCGAGAGAGTTCTAACTGCGGACAAACTCATCAATGTTCAGTTCATAAATGCATATTTTGTTATCAAAATCCGGCTACCTTAGAACTGAACAACATTAGTAGACAATTTCCATGAATATTAGAAAACAAGAGCGGGACTCTGTCACGATTTAACTTTTCCGGACCTTGAAAAACTGGACACAACAGATCACCTCAATATCACATGCTTGTTGACAAAAATAATCAAAGAACATGGAGAAGAATTTGCTGACCTGAAATCAATCAAAAGGAAATGGAAAAGACTCTCGCCTTAAACAATCATTCACCAAGTCAGTCGAAAATATCGAGGCAGAAACGCATTGCTTCTCTGCAGTCCTTGGCGCAGGAGTGGGACTAGGTAGCGAAATTGGATGCGATATCGAAAAATTTTTCTCTAGTTGTACAGAGTTTTTCAAGAGTGAAAAAGAAAACATCCGAAAAGGAATACAGCGAATCCAAGAAATTCAGAATGGGTTTCAACAACTGACGACATCATCTAACGAAAAAATTTTAGCAGTCGGAAAACAATTGAATTCCTTGAATGCAATGGAAAAACGCCTACCAGAACTACAAAGGTTCAATTCACAGAAATTGAAGCGGAAACCAATAAAATCAAAAAAGAATTCAAAGATCTCACCAGTTGTGTTCGATTTCTGCAACTGCGGGGGAGGAAAACTTACAGTTCAGTAAAATTATGTCCGGGTTACTGATGCTGCAGACGGAAACTAAGAACTTCAGGGCAGCAACATACACTTTCCGATTGTTTTTGCTGACGGCGTTCATGACAATGACGACTTAGTTCTTTCCTATTCCTCTGGAAATGACAACCAAATGTTGAGCATAGATGTTCCGATAAACAGAATTCTTACTTATTACGAATCTAAACTGCTTCGCAAAGTCACAGCTAAAGATCTCGGACTACTTTTCGAAATGTCAATTCAATTAACATTGCGAGAAATAGTCCTAAAAGTTTACGAAAAAATCCAATTGCGTATGCCACAATTAGAGTCCGAGGACAATTTATCCATGCTATGGCGGACGGGGCCAAAGTACATTGGAATGTCAACAGTCAAATCGAAAATAGCTCTAATAAATGACGAAGGCCTAAACCAATGAATTGGATCAAGCGTTTATGCTGCTTGCAATCAAGCGTTCCCCATGTTGAAAGTAAGAAGCAGTTGTCTAGCAACTTAATTTATATATCACAATTTGTTTACAACTTTCCAATATTTGGATGTTGATTTTCAGCCTCTACCAGTGCAAGAGAAAGCAATCAATATTGGATACAGCCGCTAGCTGATACTGGCGGCTTCGTCTATCTACCAACTCATCAGGTCAAACTACAGCGATTCAAAACAGCTCAACAGTGTATTTATTCAAATATGCCAAGCATACGTTATATCACTGTTATGTGGGGAACAATTTTAAAGCCCAAACTTTCTGATGAGATGCGACGCAATGTCTTGTACAGAAAAATATGATCTGAGATCTGATGTCAGGCTTCCCACATCTATCGATCATTTAGTTAAAGCCTGACCGCCAACACAAATTTTGTGAACTTCAATAACTCGACAACAGCAAAGGAGGAACTTGTCTCCAACTTCCGTTTGGAGGTGATGAAAAGTTTCAAGATGCCGGAGAGTGAAACTGAAGTGAATCAAACTGCGCAACCCATGATCACAAAACTGTAGCAACTGAAGCCAATTTACGCGCAGCAGTTCACTAGCACAATAAACTGGCAATTTTTAGTAAAAATTAGGATATTCAGGTTCATAATAAACGTTCTGCTGCATACCTGCAATGTCTTATTGGGTTAAACTTTGAGCAAAAGTACATAAGGTGAACCCCTGCAGCGTTCAAAAAAATGGACTCGAAATCAGATTTTGTCCTGTGGTTGCAGTCAGTCAATATGACTACGAATTCCTACAATTAAACCTACAGCATCCACTTATGCACGTTTTTACAATCGATGAGCAAGAGTATTCAGCTTTGAAAGATTCTGCACATTCCACGGCAGAATTGGAGAATGCTACTTCGTTGAAACAACTGCTCAAGTATATCCAAAGGCTCAAAGATTTTGAAATTGGAAGAAAAAAATCAGAAAAAAGACCAAAAGTAGCCAAACAAATGCTTAGCAAAAACAATTTTTCGAAAAGAAACAACAAAATCAAATCACTTGAATCCCATATTCCTAGTTTTTATTCGCTAATCGTTTGTTTTAAAACAGATACGAATAATCGTGAAATGACTACATGTAACTGCAGCCTCTCATTTTTATTTAGATCCTTAGAGCAATTGCAACCCCATTTGATATGTATAATTGTTGTGATTCTGATCACGAAACATTTTGTCGAAAAATTGTCAAAAAATGATATATGAAAATATGTACAATGATAGAAGGATGAAAGTTAAAGGTGTGAACTTTTGAAAATTTAGTCGAAAAATTAATCTGACAATGTACAAACGTAAAGGATAAATTTTTGCAGCATTGTTATCGTTGTGACAATGGTTTAGAATACTTTAGATGAATTAATTTCAGAGATCTATAAACAAAATCTGATTCAAATGTTACCATTGTTTTTGTATGTGTGCGCCTATTTCATATAAAGAGGTGCTGCTTCTTTCATTCAGTGCGGTAGTGTCATATATTGCATATATGAAAGAATTTTACTAGAGCAGAGCTAAACCGCGCTGTTATTAATATCCGGTGTGAAAAAAAGAGCAGTGAAAAGGAGGTGAAAATAATAGAGGGTTTAAAAATGGCATGAATTATTCTTGCTGGAACACTCTGCTTTTACCCTACAAACGCACCCAAAGGAAGAGAAAAGGGAATAGATATACCCTTAAAAGTAAAGTTGTAACACCTATAACCTTTCCCAAATCCCATGTTCCAAATTATATAGTTAACGTTTTCATTCTATGCAATGTGAACTATTTGTTCGATTTTTCTTAATAATTAACGACAAAGCTTTGCATTTTTTCTTTGGTTTGTTACCTAACCATCCAAACTTATTTCATCTCCAATTTTAGGGATTATAGTTCTCCTTTGTAAACTCTTATACAACAATACTCTACACTTGTAAATCACTTTCACACTAGATCTGAAATCAGGAAAACATGACAAATTCTGGCGCATCCTCGGATTTAATTCTAAACCATTAAGTGAAAAGACATTGACAATTGAGTGAAAACACAGACCACTTAACTTTTTTGACTTAAGTTTTTTCATTTTACCCAAAAATCAAAGTTATGCGCTATCAAATTTGATGATCATTCCAATGAATTGTTCCCTGTACTCAGAAGATGAAGACGGAGTCCACTCGATGAAGATATACCATTTTAGGGGCTATGGCTCCCACATTTGCTAAAAAGGTTGACCGGGGCTTGATCGGGTGAGGCCGCTGATTCTCTTTTGAACCAATGCATCGGCCACCAGACAGATATTCAAAATTAGTCAATTTTACTGTTACATTGCTAACGAAGCCTGATATATCCAAAATACATCTACTTGATTATAGTGCGTTTTGATTTTAGTAATTTTCTCTGATCTTAAGACTGACTAAGGAAAATTGAGTTTTTTCAGGCTTTAAAAAGTCATGTTGCGGACATTCCAACTCTTGCTGATCGCACATGCTCAAATGCAAGTGATAAAATTAATCGTTTTAAGCAAATGTGTTGTAGCATCCCAAAGGTTAAGTGTACAAAACTAAGAAAAAGAGCATACGAAAAGCCTTGAAAAAAAGCCTTCCAGCGAAAACTCATGATACATAAAATTAGGAGCAATTTTGATAAACGAGCACAACACAAAATTCATATATAACTCAACCAAACAGTTTTAAATGCAATATTTTCCATTCTCGAAGAGCTCTTTCCATGTGCAGTCATAATAAACACTCATAGTGCAAAAAATCTTGTTTCGAAAATGAACTGGCAAGCCGAAAACCCCAAAACAAACACAATAAACTTACTCAGTGGAACAAAGCGAAACAAAATAAACGAAGCCCAGCTACAAAACTACACTTCCTGCAGCAATTGAGGTACGATGATATCGGAGGCAAAGAAATTCAGGAAGGGTTTGAGGTACAACAACAAGGCGACGATACAGTTCAACCTCGCAATTTTGACTGCAATACAGGGTGTTTCATAACCTCAAAAATATGAGCTCATGGGTCAGCCGCTAACGTTCTGTAAACTAAATAACATTATTGAAAAAACTATTCATGGCAGCGATCCAAGCAAAAATCGGCGATAATTCAGGTATTTTACTCATTAAAACTTTGACTTTGGTGGCACCTATTAAATTAAGCAAAAAAGGGAGCAAGATGGTTGTCAGTGGAGATTAATGCCGTCAGTCATTTATTAAAATTTCACAAAAGAGACGAGAGTGCAAAATCCACAATCTCATGAGAAATTGTGTCAGACCACGGGAATAGTTCAGAGGATAGCTGTCAATACACAATGATTAGACGACTGGCGTTTGGCGCACTAAAACCCAACATTATGGAGTTTTCTCACTGATTTTTGCGATTGAAAAATAAAGACATCAGTGCCAATAACAGAAAGATGCCCTTCACAGCAGGAATTGTGCGCTTCAAGATACAGATACCTGAAACCTAGAGAGAACACCCTGAAACATGGATTTCATTCAGAAACTAAAACTGGAAGCCAGCGGCAATGTTCGAATGTACAAAAAACGATACGTCATGAAGAATTTCAAACAAGTGAAGAAAAAGAACTTCTTTGAAACTTTGGTTATAAGATTTTTCGGCAGCAATGTGATGCATCAATTTGATGTCAGGAGGGCTGTCCTGCACTCACCGTTCGAATAAAAAGTACACCTGGAACAAAATCAGGCTTTTGTGAAGTGGGAGCTTGAGGGGACAAAATTAGTGTGCAGACAAAGTAAAACATTTTTTGTTTAAATCATGCAGATAACAAATGATGAAAGGAAATGGCGCTTTTTCTACATGGACAAGGGTTCAACTGAAAAAGATCATTGGGTGCTATAATGAGAAAAAACAGGTCGCACCTCCATTTCGGTCCGTTTTTGGCGACATAATTTTGAAATCGAAAAAACAAGAAACATTAATTTCCCTGAATAAAAAGATACGTTCCACATGAAAGACCGAGGACCATTTCACTCGTTTTTGGGTCTACAAATAAAAAAATGAGGAGGGCAGGTCACGGTCAACCAGAAGCCGAAATGGAAAATGTTTGAACTATTTCATTTAAATAATTGGTAATTCCAGCCGACGAACTTCAACCAGCGCAGATTGGGGACAAAGAAATGAATCAGAGAAGCTAGAGACGCTTGTTTAGATCAATTTTTTATCTGACAAAACAGATAAATCTGCTTAAATCTGAATCCGAATTTTGCATATTTGGCTTGCAAGTAAATTAAGTTATTGAAATGAGAGAAGATGTCTTGTTCAGTTGTTCTGATCTGCATAATTTTTAATAGCTCTTAGTTATCTGATCTTGAACTTTCCTATCCTTTTTTGAAGTGCTTATATAATCAGGATGCCTCCCGAAATAGACCAAATTCAGAGAATCTCCACTATACTGGTCATATTGTATCAAAATCAGAACTCCGACTGTAAATCATAGTGATCTAATTTGATTCCTATCTTGTTTTTCCTAATGGTTATTTGATATTTTTACGGCAGTTAACACTAGTTTTATCTCACCGGTTTTTCAGTGAAAGTAACATTGAAAGGCCTTAATTTGTCCTATGTGCTCTTTTTGAGCTTTTCTTCAACTGACCGTCTTTCACAGTCACCGGTTTTCTTCAGCACCTTTAAAGTATATGATGTTTTTTTGATTTAACGAAAATTTAATAGATTGAAACAAAGTCAAAGGCTGCATGAAACCACTGACCATGCGCGCCAAAATGCAGTAGTCTAATGCAAATGACAGAAACTAACTGATAAGTTGTGTATTGATGTGAGAGAGAGAAGTATTAATCAATGTTTCAATTGGCGGCAAGATTTGTTACAAATTAGTTGGTTTATATAGCATTATGTTCCCGCAATCATAGCGTAATGGTTGTGACATTCTCAACTCGAACTGTAACTTTCAAATAAAAAATCGGAAAGTATCGGAAGTCATTCTTGACATCCTTCACCCCTCCTTTCGGGTTGGGTGTCACCTAAGAGAGCCGCGCAAAACCTAGCGTGTTTTGTTTTCCCTAACCCCTTGGTGAGGACATCTGCAATCATGAGGTCAGTTTGCAAGTATTTCAATTCTAGCTCTCCCCTTTCTACAAGCTCCCTGATGAAATGAAATTTAAGTGCAAAGTGTTTTGTTTTTCCATAGTGAGTGGACTGCTTGCTGAGCGCTATGCATGCTTGGTTGTCAACGAAAATCTCAATAGGTTTTTGTACCTCAACGCTTAAATCCTGAAGCAGATCTCTCAAGTGAATGGCCTCCTTTGTTGCCTCTACTAAGGAATTCATTTCGGCTTCTGCCGTTGATATAGCAACACATCTTTGAACCTTTGTTGACCAGCTGACAACGGCTGAGCTACTACTAAGTTTGAAACAATATCCTGAAGTGCTTTTCCTATGGTCTAAATTTCCCGCCCAATCGGCATCGGAGAAACACTCTAAGGTTAACTTGTCTCCCCTCCTAAAAACTAAACTCTTTGACTTAGAACCTTTGAGGTATCTCAAAACTCTTTTTCCGGCTTTCCAGTGCTTTTCCCCTGGGTTCTCAACAAACTTAGGAAATTTCCTGCAAAAGCAATGTCTGGTCTACTTGAGCAAGCTAAATAATTCAAGCAACCCACTAAATTTCTAAAATCAAAATTTTTCATGCGCTCTTGCTCTTCACTCCCCTCCTGAAGGCAGTCTTCTTTTGTTAGTTTTATTTCTGCAAGTGGTGTCTCTACTGATTTGCAATTTTCTAGTCCAAATCTCTCTAACAGCTTTTCAATATACTGTTCTTGGTTGATTTCAATTGAATTTTCCTTTTTTACAATTTTCATTCCAAGAATCCAACAAAGATCCCTACAATCACTTATTTTGAAATCCTTCGACAGCTCACTATCAAACCAAGCCGAGAAGTTCTCCTGAAATTCACAGCTTATTATATCATCTACCCACAAACAAACTGCGCCTTGAAGTTGTCTTTCACTTTTCTTTATGAACAAACAGTTATCATGAACCGAAGATTCAAAACCTTTAGCTACCAAAAAGTTCCTAAATGTCTGATACAAATTCCTTCCTGACTGCTTAAGATCGTAAAGACTTTCCTTCATTAAACAAATAAGAGGTTTTCTTTTGTTGTCTAATTGCTCAAAACCTTCTGGTTGTTTTATGTAAATTTCTTCAGCTATAGGTGCATTAAGATATGCCGTTTTTATATCCATTTGTCTTATTTTCGACCCTTTTTGAACAGACAAGCTCACAATTAAACGAATTGTTGACAACCTAGTCGTTGGTGAGTATGTCTCATGAAAATCCTTCCCTAAGACTTGACTGTAACCTTTGGCCACGAACCTTGCTTTGAATCTACTTATCTCCCCCGTCGGACCATATTTAACTCCAAAATGCCATCTACTACCCACTACTTTTGCTCCATTATCCTCAACTAGGTCCCAATTTTTATTTTCGCTCAGTGAGTTATATTCGTCCTGCATTGCCTTCCTCCAGTTTTCATTCTTGAGCGCCTCTTTTGCGTTTTTAGGTAACAAATTTTGATCAACAATTTCACTTAAAAAACTATTTCACTCATCTCTTTGTTTACCTCATGATCTAGATTTGCCTGTTCATTCACTCCGAAGTTATAGTTGTTCTCGTCGAACCTTGCATTCCTTGTTTTTTGAACCTTAAGCTCACCGCGATCGTTTTCTATTCCTATCAGAGAAGATCTACTATCGAATGCATGACCTATGAAATTTCCTTTTCTCGCTTTTCTGTCTATTTTGTTTTTGAACTGTTTCTCTATGAAAGGGTAAGCTACACAACCGAACACTTTCATGAAACTAAGATTTGGTTTCTCACCATACATGGCTTCATGAGGGGTTTTCTTTATTGCCGAATGATAGCAAAAATTTTTCAAATAGAACGCCATGTTGAGCGAATAAGTCCAATACTTTTTCTCTAAAGAAGCCTGATCTCCTAAGCATCTAGCAGTTCCTACAGTGACGTCCCAAAATTTTTTCAATTTTACCATTTTCTTGTGGCGCGTACGCCGCAGAATTCTCAAGCCTGATTCCTTTTAGCCGGGCAAACTTTTTAAAGTCGCTGGATATGTACTCTTTTGCACCGTCTGATACTAGAGTTAAAGGTTGGCCTACATCTGCACAAAATTGCTGAAATTTCTCTAGAGTCTCGTCCCTTGACTTCATAAAGTAAACCCTACAATATCTACTGAAGCTATCAACAAATCCTATCGCGTACTTGTGGCCATCTACAGCCTCGGGGGTAATAGGCCCTAAGATGTCTGTGTGCACAATGTCCAACACTGCTTGTGCTCTTGTTGTGCAATCTTTTGCTATTGGTTGTTTCTTAGCCTTATTCAACTCACAAATCTCACATACATCTACCAAACTGTCGCTGATACGCATTCCTTCAACGTGTTCAACTAGTTTGCTAAGGTCCGTAAAATTGTTATGACCCAATCTTTTGTGCCACATTTTTAAGTTACTGGACAGTAGGCAATTTTCTTTGCAAGTTTTATCAATCTCACTAAAGTCCCAAATGAACAGATTTTTCTCCTGCCTAAATGGGTACTCTAGACCGCTTTTGTCAATTATGCTTAGTTCTGGTCCTATCAAAACTTCAGCTCCTGCTTCTCTAAGTTTACTAATTGACACTAGACTGTGTGAGTTTTCAGGTATAAACAAGGCGCTCTCTAAGATAATTTTTCTATGAACCTGATTACTATCCTTAACTAAAAATGCAACTGTACCTCGGCCACAAATTTCAGACTCCGTTTTGTTTGCGTTCAGTACTTTGCCCGAGAAACTATCATCGACATCGATAAACATTTCCCTGTTGTTTATCATGTGACTTGTTGCCCCCGAATCTAGCACTAGTCCTACTCCCTCATCACCAACTGGGCATAAAAAGAAACTGAAGTATTCTTCATCTTTTGCTAAATTCTGTTTCTCATATCTAACGCTTCGCCTGGCATGACTCTCAAACTTTTTATTCCTACACTCTGTAGCTTTGTGTCCAAACTTAAATTGCAATTGTAGCATTGAATTACTTTGCTGGTATTAGGCTGTGGGTTATGAGGCTTATTATTTGAGCGACAGAATTTTGCAATATGTCCAAACTTGTTACAGTTATGGCACCTCTTGTGCTTTGTTAGGAAGACACTTTCACTTGCGTTTTTCCTATCACTCTCTATTCTGTGCTCAGTGTCAAAGTTGATCAGATCTTGCTTCAGTTCATCAAGTGATTTATCTTCACTACCGTACTTAACAAGTGTGACAAAATTATCAAATTCGTTCGGCAGACCTTTCAGTAGAATTGATGTAAACAATTTTTCACTCAAACCCTCGTTGACTTGGTTAAGGTTATATTGTAGTTCCTCTGCTCTTGTTATATACTCGATTAAACTTTCGTCGTCTCTTTTAACAAGGCTAGTGAGTTCGCTGACTAAATTTTGCAATCTATGTCTCTCAAAGCTACGGAATCTCTTAGTTAACACATCCCATGCTTGAGCTGCATCTCCTTTATATGGCCTAAGATAAAGAACTGACTGCTTGTCTAACGCCGAGACAAGCTCATACAATATTTGCATTGGTTTTTCTTTAAAAATTTCTCTCCCTTTATCTATAGCTGCGTCTTTTTCGGCTCGTGAAGCGTTAGGGCGTGTAGATGGGACATAATCTTCAAATGTACTACTACCATCAAGTACCTTGTACAACTTAAGGACAAAACTGCGAGCTTCAAATTGCTCCGAAAAAAACAAAAAGTCTTCCTCTTTCCCGCTGAATCGGACACGTTCGTTCTTATCACTCATCTCTTGTCTAACCAGTCTATCAATGCAAAGCAAAAATTAGTCTCTATTCAATTTATCAATTCAAATTTTTTTCACTCGTTACTTTCATACAAAAACCAACTCTTTGGAGAACTAGGATTAAAAGGTCGGCAAACAAAAGGTCCTACACGCACACACTACCCTCTTGTCTATGTCATTACTGGTTACTGAGAAACGGCCAGGCCACGTCCTTACAAGGTTCGACTGTAAAAGAATCCTCTAGGTCGGGTGTTGTTATCCTTAGCGGAACCCAGGTTGCAATAACTTCACAGACTCAAGGGCAGTCTCTACATGTATCGCCCCTTATTAGCATGATTATTTTTCCAAAGTTATAATCATTTTTCAATCAAGTTCAACCATATTTGTAGAGTGTTTAAGTTTTGCGCTGCTCTACAGGTTTATTACAATGTTTTAGAATCAAAATCTGAACGATATTCAGCAAATCAGCGCTTTTTCAAAAATTGAACGGTGTTCGATTAGGTTGCGCTGTTTAAAAAAAAATGTCCGAACGGTATCCGGAAATGCACGCGCGTCACAACCAATAAGCTACCTTTTAGGAAAGTAACTTTTTACAAATTTAGAACAAATAATGTTTTCAATCTTGGTTTGGCACTTTGCCGGCACTCAAACAGACTCCTTCAAAACTAGGGCCTGGAACTTCACCCTGTTGATCCTTGCTAGCTACTCTTTTCGGACTCTTTGCTCTCTCTCTTTTGCTCTCTCTTTTTGGCTTTGCTCTCTCTTTTTGCTCTCTTTTTGCTCTCTTTTTGGACTCTCCCTTGCTCTCTCGTTTTGGCTTTTCGTCTCTTTGGCCCTTTCTGGTCTCTTTTGCAGTGTCTTGTCCCTTTGCTGTTTTGTCTCTGTTTTTGTTTGGCCGCCTTGCAGAAAAATTTTTGTGTGCAGCTCTGCGTTTGGCTGGGCACAGTAACCTGATAAGTTGTGTATTGATGTGAGAGAGAGAAGTATTAATCAATGTTTCAATTGGCGGCAAGATTTGTTGCAAATCAGTCGGTTTATATAGCATTATGTTCCCGCAATCATAGCTTAATGGTGGTGACATTCTCAACTCGAACTGTAACTTTCAAATCAAAAATTGGAAAGTATCGGAAGTCATTCTTGACTTCCTTCACTAACCAAGTAACCGTTTAACCAATAGTTCAATAATTTTTATCACAGACCGTTAAATTAAGTGAGATGAAGGTCATTTACATATGTAAATAAATTAAAATCAGCGGTATCTTTTTTTATCAAAATCATTCAAAAATATTCGTTTTCGGCAGCTTTTGTGATGTTTAAGGTCGACCGTCCGACCATATGCATTGAATTTTTGTGCCTTTCCCATTAAAGTCCACCTGCTTACTGCTCAAATTAACCCAATGAATCAAAATTTGATGCACTTTGATACGACAAACATGATCAAAGAAACTCTTTCTTATAAGTGTCGGTTCACTGGGAATGTACAGTCACCCAGGTCGAGGTATGCGATAATGATCAGACCCATCCAGACTAAAATCGGCCATAATCAGACTTTAGCTCCTTTTTAAATTGTGCTAATTTTTACCTCGTTTTTAAAATTTTGCTAGTTTCTACCGCGTTTTAAAATGTCTGCTCGTTTTTAACTTTTTTCAGTATGCAAGAAATTCCAAATTCGGGTGATCTGTGACTTCAAATAGCGTAAATATACCGTAATTTGGACGGAGGGCTATGATTCGGTGGGGGCTATAATGGGAGAGACCCCATTATTTCTCGAGCTCATTGCGTTTCCCGGGTCGAGGTTTTTGGGTAAATTTTCGTAAGAAATGCGGTGAATGCGGTGAATTTTCGTAAGAAATGCGGTGATTGCGGTGAATGCGGTGAAAAAAAATAATTCACCGCTTTTCACCGCATTTCTTACAAAAATTCACCACCAAATTCACCGCATTTCTTACAAAAATTCACCGCATAGACTATTATGGCCAATTAATGTAAGAAATGCGGTGAATGCGGTGAATGCGGTGAAAAAAAATAATTCACCGCTTTCTCTCAAGCGGTGAATTATTTTTTCTCACCGCTAGAAGCGGTGAAAAAAAATAATTCACCACATTTCACCGCATTTCTTAAAAAAATTCACCGCATATGGTTTCCAAAGTTTACTCAATCTGATTTAAATTCACAAGAAATAACAAACAAGTAAGTGACAGTTGGCGCAGTGGAATAAGCATTGGAAGGCATGCAGGAGATCAGAGGTTCGAACCCGTGTAAGGACGATTCTTTTTTGTAAGAATACTGAGAACGCGGTGAAAAAAAATAATTCACCGCGATTCACCGCAAAAAGATGTAAGAAATACGCGGTGAAAATTATTTTTTTTCACCGCATTTCACCGCATTTCTTACGAAAATTCACCGCCAAACCTCGACCCGGGTTATGTTTTCAACCTCTAGCATAACGACACTCCTTTTTCTGCCATTGATATTTTGTAACCAGAGAGCACAAACAGCTTATTGATCTTTATATTCTGTAAAAATTCACTATTTACGCTCAGCTGATGTTTCCAGATACGACGAGCAATACTTGAACGAAAGCATTTGCGCAATTATATACCCAGATGTGAGCTTTTGTACAGTAATAATGTCTCCAATTCACGATGACTTCAAATATATTTATGATTCAAAGTGTGAGGGCGGCTATCACGTGTTCAATGTGGCTTGTCAGTATTACGAATAGAAAATCCTCTTCAAAATTTTGGGCTGTGATTGGTGTAGGGTTGCCCTTATCATTACCAGCCACCGCCCCTAACAAATAAAGTGGCCAATTTGGTCCATTTTACAACTAAAATTCCATAAAGAGCATATTAATACATTTATAAAAGGCCTTAAAGTGTGGGACACAGCGACGAAGGAACGATTATAGCTAGACGATATTAACTTATAGCGCAATAGTAGTTATAAACCGTTGGTCGGGGCGCTGGCTTGTTATGATATCCTGTAAACGAAAAACATATCTTAGATAGTAAACAACGGAAAAGGGTCTAAGAATTCGTGCAAATTGAATTTATTGAGTTGAAGTTCATTTTTCAATGAAATGATATCCTCAGATGGCAGTTCATTGCGTAATGCCCCTGTTGTATAAAGCTCCAGATAAAAAGGCTAAAAAACATAACGCTGTCAATGACACGATGAGTTTGTCGTTTTTTATTAAAGGTTTTCTTTAGTATCAAATGGGAGATTCGTCGTCATTCTATTTAAAAACATAGGCAACGAGAACTTGGATGCCATGATCTATTGAGCCACAATTTTTTATTAAACTTATTCTGAGTTAGCTGTCATTAAAAATTGACTGGGAAGACAAAAAAAGCTAGTCTACTGAAAATTAAAATTAGTTTCCGTTCTTAATAAAATGACTATTTTAAAAAATTTCAGCCTTTCGTGAACTTAATGTTGTCTCTTCTATTTGTTTTGCGCCACTGATTTCTCATATTCCTAAGAGGAAAAGTGATTAATTAGAAAGTAACTCTGAATACAAAAAAATTGGCGAATACTTGCATAAAAGTCCCTCGTTTGCTTATATGCTTTTTGATCATTAGCACTCATAGGATCAGGGCTATGAAAAATATTTTGCAACACAACAGTTTTAGGTAATTAGCAAGGAGGCTCGATAATATGCGTTTGCACATAATATTCCGACCCCGCTTATCCACCTTTTTGACTTAATAGTCTATCAAATAAAGAGATTATAGATATACAGAAATAGATGTTTGTGTAGAAAAAAATGCTACAAACCCAAACTTTTCAATACTATAAAATGACATGCCGAATTAGAGAGCTCAAGACACCTGCCATTAAAAAGACAGGAAGACAATACAAACGACAAAAAAAAGTCTCAAATCTAACATGAAAAAGCACGGAATAGCTAAACCAAAAATACAATAAAACAAAACCTAAGTTACAGACAATAAAACCTAATTTACAGAAATTCAACTACAAAGCAGATGAGATTACAACATTGTCCTCAACTACAAAGCAGATGAGACTCGATAAACAGTCGACAAAAAGACGAAAAAAGTGGCAAAGTTCAAAAAACCTTAGAATTTTTTAAAATCTGAGTGGTCAGAAAAGTCTAGTTTTTAACTGAAATTTCTGGATAGATTCGCTCATAAGTCTTCAAGGGATTTAGCATTGAAAATTCTCAGCGAAAGGACAGGACAACAAAAAAAACAACAACAGATACAAAAATAGAAAAAAAAGTTGCAAAATTGAAAAATATGCAAACCATTTACAAAACACAAAAGTATTGAAGCCATTAACGTCAGCCATGAAGCTACTATTTGTTGTTTCTAGGTTAAAAACTTCTTTGTTACATATTTTCAATATATAAGTGAAAAAGTGAAAAAGATGACAAAGAGAAGAATAAAAAAGGAAAAATTCAAAAAATAATCGAAGAACATGGAAGGCAAGAATGAAAGAGGAAATTGTCGAAGTCATTAAGAATTATTCAGCAAAAAATTTGGATATACAAGATTATATGTTCTGTAAAACATAAATGTGATCTCACACTATTGTGATAATGTGACTTCAAAAAATTAACATTGATTAACCGATATACAAAAAATCACCAACTTTTAGAGACAGCTCGAAGTAATAGAGGCATCGAAACCAAAAATTCTCAACAAAAATCTTTAACAAAGGTAACCTATGCCTCGAACGGATGCCAATGAGTTCCTTCAATTATCAGAAAAAGTCTTATGAGTATAAAAAAGAAATCAAATAAAGGCCAAAACCAAAAATTCAATAGACAACTGCCAGAAGAAAGTGTCAAGGCCATTAAAAACGTTGCTAGCTGATAACTTTCGGTATGTCTATCAAAGAGTCTTTTCAATGCAGGCTTTTTTTGGAGTCACGCTTAGAGATAATGGGCCTATCATTAGTGTGACAGATCTAAATGTTTACAGAATAGAGCTTAAAAAACGTCTTACCAACAAAATTTTACTTTTAAAGTTTAATTCAAAGAATCAAGAACCATTAGATATGCATTCAAATAATAAACATGTTCCGTTGAATCTCTGCAGAAAGTCACCTGCATCTTCAATTTACAAGATTAGGACATAGAACTAAAAAAATGCATCAAAAGTATGCAAAAAACAAAGATTCACTAAAAATTATAAAAACACAAATTCGGAACCAAACAACTACGATCAATGGATCTCTAAATTCGAAATAAATGCTCATTGGGCCTCATTAAGTTGTTGATTGGTTATTTGAAAAAAGAATTTTGCAAAAAAGAAATTGCAAAAAGAAATTCTAGAAGTTCTCTGCATTGCAAATTTCCCTATGAAACCAAAACTATTCGTTTTCTTATTTACCGCTCTTGCATGAGGAAAACAAAACTGTTCCTAATTTTATTGTATAAAACAATTTTGATTTAAAATTTTGATACCAAAAAACTGAAGTTAAAAAATCTTGGTAAATCCTTGAAAAACAGGTAGCTCAAAAAATGCGTTCATTTCAAACTCTACGTTGTAAGATTTTTTTAAGGTTCCACTCACGATTCTCTACGACAAAGAAATCTTTCGGAAAAAATTAGCTGAACAAAAATAACATAGCAGGAAAAGCCCTGAAATAAAATCTAGGGACTAGAGTGAAAAATATAGAACTACTGAATATCTCCAGCAGATCAATTGAACAATGTCATCCAATTAGACAAACGTTCTCAAAATTTGTAAAACTAACATAAGAAAAAACAAAAAATAATCATTGCTAAGAGTCTTGCAGCTTTGATCATGAATGTCAGTTTTGGTCCATTATAATATGCCCAAAAACCTACGCACATTTGGCCACTAAAGAGAGATAGACTCGAAAGAAATATAACAAAGTTTTTTTTTCAAAGAAATTAGAGAAGCAATTCAAATTAGAGAACTTTCAAATCTTCAATTTTTTGCAGTATTAATTTGTTCAAAACCATTGAACCTCACGAATCTTTGCAGTAAGTCATCTGAAACGCCTTAAAAGATATTGTACCTCGAAGATTAATCAACTCAGAGGTAACAAGGAATTGCTATTTTTTAAAATGTTGCTTTTGTTAGTGATTTTAAAGCTTCAGCACTTTTTCGTTGTCTATAATAGAAGCTATCAGATAACGCAATTTTTGCCATAAAATTGTCAAAGACTCATAAAACCAATAAACATGTAAAATTGTCAAAAAACTTTCAAAAAATCAAAAATAACCGAACAATTGAATTGAAATGCAGAAAAGAGTGATATTGAAATTTTCGAAAAACCGTTTCCATTGTCCTAACATCTACACAGTATCTTACTATCAACTTTAGTATTGAAGCCATTAAAGTCAGCCATGAAGTTATTTTGTGACTTTTCTTGATTTATA
>NC_134479.1:20917520-20969648 GCF_964194025.1 Convolutriloba macropyga | reverse complement strand
GTCATGTCTATGGAACCGTTTGTCACGCAGTTTTTGGTCGGATTTATTTTATTCCGTGAGTCAGGAGCCAGCTGTGTTTGTTTTTCTGTTTCTTTTTTAATTCATGATTTAAGTCGTTCCAGTTGTACTAAATGTAGTAGTTTTAGTAGTTGCAGTTTAATCATAAATCTTTAATTGGTTTTTTAGATTTTTAAAGGTAATTTTGACTTCTCTTGCAAGGGATTCAATGAAAATTGAATCCTTCTTTTTCCGTCAGTTTAATTATAAAGCTACGTGATAAAAACTGCTGACTTTATTACCAGTCATGTCTATGGAACCGTTTGTCACGCAGTTTTTGGTCGGATTTATTTTATTCCGTGAGTCAGGAGCCAGCTGTGTTTGTTTTTCTGTTTCTTTTTTAATTCATGATTTAAGTCGTTCCAGTTGTACTAAATGTAGTAGTTTTAGTAGTTGCAGTTTAATCATAAATCTTTAATTGGTTTTTTAGATTTTTAAAGGTAATTTTGACTTCTCTTGCAAGGGTTTCGCCACTATTTCTTCATTTGGGGGAGGGGGAGGGGTGTAAAAACTGATTCGAGTCTCAAAAACCTGTCTTCTCTCAGTAGCCATATTTATGTATGATCAAAGTCGCACAATTTCGATTTGTCGCACCTTCGAATCAAAGTCGCGAAATTTTGAATGTTCCTGAAGAGTCGACACTTGAACCTGTTTTTTTACGAATTGCTTCACAATAATTCGTACTAATTCGCAGGAACTCGACTCATGGCCACATTATTGTCTTGATTCTCTGATCATGGTAATTTTTCGTCTTTTCACCATACTTCCACTATTTCATCTTTTCGCACTTTTTCGCCATATTTCCACCACCTCACCCCGGGAACAATTACCGAGTCAGCAAGTTAGTCAGACGTTTGGCTCAATGCATGACCTTTTTCGAAACTTGTGAACTGTCCTTTTTTTCTTTTTTTTGGAGGAGAGTGGTATCCTTCTGTTAGGAGGTCTTGAATCTCCTAATTAGAAATTGTGTCGGTTGGCTTTTTTTTGCTTTCTGAGGATGTTTTTCAGACCGGAGAGGCCAGAGGCCTTCCAAAGATGGTCTTTTGTGGCTGCCTGTTTCTTTTCTTTCTTGGTTTTACTGGTCCTTTAGAAATTCGGACTATGGAAAAATTTTCTAACTCAGTTCTTTGGACTTTTTAACCCTTTGAAGTAACGTTGAATGAAATTTCCATCTCTGGTTTGTTCTGTCAATTTGCTGTCAAAGATTTTTTTCTGGAGGTTTTGTTCACTAAAAGTTTTGCGCTGTAATAGAAAATACACAGCTGTTATTTTAAGATTTTGGGTTCAAATGTTTACTGCTATCCTCTTCTTTACATATTGTCCATCTCTTGATGGTGTTAATTTTGTTGGCCTATGGTAACAGTTAGCGTATTGTCTTGTCAATCGAGGGTTTAAATCTTTGGAGTTCCTTTTTTTTCTTGGAACAATAAGGGCATATCAGCTAATCCGTAAAAACCGTTCGCTACTTGTAGTATCCCGCTGTCCTTTCCTTTAGCATTGTGGGTAGGCATGAAATGCCGTTTCTTGGTGTATTTCTTTTCGTCCAAATCTGTATTTCAAGTCCTATGAGGGGAGTCTTAATGGGAGGTATAGTAGAAGCACTTTGACTTTGTGTTGCTGAAATCTTCGCAATGATGTTTTCCATTTTTGTCTTTTACGCCATTTTGCAACAATGTTTTCCGGTGATTTTGTTGTATCTACTGCTGTTTTATCTGCCTTGTAATTTTTGTGAGCCAATACTACTAAATTTATGAGACTTCTTCCACATATTTTTCTCGGACTACTGTCCTTCGTCTGTGTGTGGTAATGTGTGTGTGTGTGTGTGTGTGTGTTTGGTTGTGTGTGTGTGTGTGTGTGTGTGTGTAAATGTGTGCGTAGTTCCATATCACTTTTAGTTTGCGCAGTAATTCCACCTGGCCAACCCCACTTGTCAGTTGTTTTGGTCTATAGTTGTCTTTTTGATGATAATGTACCTAATATTTTTGAATGTTTCGTTTGGGTTGGATTGTCGATAGTGATATGACTTTGTAGTCGATTAAAAATATGACGGTTAATATGATTCAATTTTTTGAATTTTTAGTTTTGAAGATTAATTCCGAAATTAATCTTAGTGTTCCCGGGCCGAGAACTTTGAGAAAAAGCAGGAAGATAATAACATGTGAGTTCAAAAACTATGATAGTACAGAAAAAGTTGTAAACCCTGAAGGTTGAAAAGGAATAGGATTTGTACTTCATTGGCTTCTTTATGCTCTAAAAATAAAGAAGGCTTGGTTGTCTAAAAGTTTCATTAATATAACAGTATCAACGGTGCCTTTTCTTTCTGGTATATAGTCTAACTGGTGAAAACTTATTTTGTGAATTTGTGCAATCTTTATCTCCTTTTGTAAGTGTTTCTTTGTTTAGTTTTTCTTCCATAAATCGATTCAAACTTTTACTGCTATCCTCTTCTTTTCATATTGTCACCTCTTGATGGTTTTAATTTTGTAGGCCTCTGGTAACAGTTAGCGTATCGTCTTGTCAAGCGAGGGTTTAAATCTTTGGGGTTTCGTTTGTTTTTCTTGGAACAATAAGGGCATTTCAGCTAATCCGTAAAGATTTTTCGCCAATTGTAGTATCCCGCTGACCTTTGCTTTAGCATTGTGGGTAGGCAGAAAGATTCGTTTTCTTGGTGCATTTCTTTTTGTCCATATCTGTATTTCAAGTCCTATGAGGGGAGTCTTAGTGGGAGGTATAGTAGAAGCACTTTGATTTTTGACTTTTGTTTTGCTGAAATCTTCTCAATGATGTTTTCCATTTTTGTCTTTTACGCCATTTTGCAACAATTTTTTCAGTTGATTTTGTTGTATCTACTGCTATTTTATCTGTCTTGTAATTTGTGTGAGCCAATACTACTAAATGTATGAGACTTCTTCAACATATTTTTCTCGGACTACTTTCCTTCGTCTGTGTGTGTGTATGTATGTGTGTATGTGTGTGTGTGTGTGTGTGTGTGTGTGTGTGTGTGTGTGTGTGTGTGGGGTGGGGGGAGGGTAGGGGTGTAAAAACTGATTCGAGTCTCAAAAACCTGTCTTCTCTAAGTAGCCAGATTTATGTATGATCAAAGTCGCACAATTTTGAATTGTCGCACCTTCGAATCAAAGTCGCGAAAATTTGTATGTTCTGGAAGAGTCGAGACATGAACGTGTTTTTTTTTACGAATTACTTCACAATAATTTGCACTAATTCGCAGGAGTTCGACTCATGGCCAAATTGTTGTCTTGATTCTCTGATCATGGCAATTTTTCGTCTTTTCGCCATATTTTCTTTATTTCATCTTTTCGCACTTTATCGCCATATTTCCACCACCTCATCCCGGGAACAATTACCGAGTCAGCAAGTTAGTCAGACGTTTGGCTCAATGCACGACCTTTTTCGAAGCTTGTGATCTGTCCTTTTTTTCTTTTTTTGAAGGAGAGTGGTATCCTTCTGTTAGGAGGTCTTGAATCTTCTAATTAAAAATTAATTAGAAATTGTGTTGGTTGGCTTTTTTTGCTTTCTGAGGATGTTTTTCAGATCGGAGAGGCCGGAGGCCTTCCGAAGATTGTACTTTGTGGCTGCATGTTTCTTTTCTTTCTTGGTTTTACTGGTCTTTTTGAAATTTGGACTAAGGAAAAATTTGCTAACTCAGTTCTTTGGACTGTTTAACCCTTTGAAGTAACGTTGCATGAAATTTCCAACTCGGTTTTTTTCTGCCAATTTTCTGTCAAAGATTTTTTTTCTGGAGGCTTTGTTAATTATAAATTTGCGCTGTAATAGCAAACATACAGCTATTATTTTAAGATTTCGGGTTCAAACTTTACTGCTATCCTCTTCTTTTCATATTGTCCACCTCTTGATGGTATTAATTTTGTTGGCCTCTGGTAACAGTTAGCGTATTGTCTTGTCAATCGAGGGTTTGAATCTTTGGGGTTTCCTTTATTTTTCTTGGAACAATAAGGGCATATCAGCTAATCCGTATAAACCTTTCGCTGCTTGTACTATCCCGCTGTCCTTTACTTTAGCATTGTGATTAGGCATGAGATGCGGTTTCTTGGTGTACTTCTTTTCGTCCGAATCTGTAATTCAAGTCGTATGAGGGGAGTCTTAATGGGAGGTATAGTAGAAGCACTTTGACTTTTGTGTTGCTGAAATCTTCGCTATGATGTTTTCCATTTTTGTCTTTTACGCCATTTTGCAACGATGTTTTCCGTTGATTTTGTTGTATCTACTGCTATTTTATCTGCCTTGTAATTTTTGTGAGCCAATACTACTAAATTGATGAGACTTCTTCCACATATTTTTCTCGGACTACTGTCCTTCGTCTGTGTGTGTGTATATGTGTGTGTGTGTGTTTGGTTGTGTGTGTGTGTGTGTGTTTGTGTGTGTGTGTGTTTGGTTGTGTGTGTGTGTGTGTGTGTGTGTGTGTGTGTGTGTAAGTGTGTGCGTGGTTCCATATCACTTTTAGTTTGCGCGGTAATTCCACCTGGCCAACCCCACCTGTCAGTTGTTTTGGTCTATAGTTGTCTTTTTGATGATAATGTACCTAATATTTTTGAATGTTTCGTTTGGGTTGGATTGTCGATAGTGATATGACTTTGTAGTCGATTAAAAATATGACGGTTAATATGATTCAATTTTTTGAATTTTTAGTTTTGAAGATTAATTCCGAAATTAATCTTAGTGTTCACGGGCCGAGAACTTTGAGAAAAAGCAGGAAGATAATAACATGTGAGTTCAAAAACTATGATAGTACAGAAAAAGTTGTAAACCCTGAAGGTTGAAAAGGAATAGGATTTGTACTTCATTGGCTTCTTTATGCTCTAAAAATAAAGAAGGCTTGGTTGTCTAAAAGTTTCATTAATATAACAGTATCAACGGTGCCTTTTCTTTCTGGTATATAGTCTAACTGGTGAAAACTTATTTTGTGAATTTGTGCAATCTTTATCTCTTTTTGTAAGTTTTTCCTTGTTTAGTTTTTCTTCCATAAATCGATATCAAAGTAACTGCCATGTTCGTTTTTTTTTAAATTTTGTCTGCATACGTCCGTTTAAATTTCCAATGTCGGGCAAAAAAATTCTTGGCGGTAGACCAACATTTGATAGAGCAAGTTAGTCTCATAGCATAAAAGCCCTGAAATGTTGTATTCCAATTGAATGTCATCGGCCCAGTTATATAGCAGTATCTCGAAAGGGACTCTTTCTACCTCATTATGTGCAATTTGAGTCTCATAAATACTGTTTTCTGTTATTTATTTTTTTCTCTGGTTTTTGGTTTTGGGCGATGGACCTTTTGAGCATGACGATGGCTTACAGTATTTTAAAATAATAAGTAACCTATTAATGTTGGATAAAATACACGCTAAAACCAGTAAGTAAACACCGAGTGACTGGAACCTGACAAACTGTTAATTTTTGGGCCTAACTTTTAGATTTTTAGGGTGTTTCATATTTTAATGGATTTTTTTTTGCATTTCTTTGTTTTAGCCCAACGAAAACGATACAGTAGTAATGGGCCGATGAGATACTATCGGAATACAATGGTTCAGGACGATATGCGATTAGGGTCCGCGTTACCATCAAAATTTATCATTAATATTCAATATGGTTTTGGTCATTATTATCAGACAAACTGGCTCTGCAAACCATTTTTCACATAAAGATAAAAAATTAGCCCGCTTCCATATCCAGACAGAGTAAGGAAAAGTTCTCCCGAAATTTGGGTTGTCTGCAGGTCAGTACGTGATGGGTTTGTTTCAGAACCAGGTCAGTACTAAAAACAAAATTTACGGCGTCATTAACACAATACAGTTTTGTGTGCCCAGAGCATTTCCAGACTTCATTTTTATTATGCTTCAGAGTAAATTCAGGATCCTGTTTTTGTTTTTTTATATATATGACTAAAATTTGACATGATCATTGTACAGGTCACATTAAAAAAATTGAACAAACTATAGTTCGGTACTGATTTTTTCTGGGGATCAAGGCCAGCTAATCACCCAGGTCGAGGTTATCGTTTGTGCTCGTTTATGACGCAGACCGTTTTTGAACGCACACAGGGGTTATGGTGCGTTCAAACATACACAGGCGAGGAATTTTTTTAACGAGCAACATAAACGCACCAAGTACTTACGGTCGAGCCAAAGTCTGCCCCATAGACGAGCCAAAAACTGCCCCATAGACGGACCAACTCTGCAACATAGACTAGCCAAAAACTGTCCCATAGACGCACCACTTCTGCAACATAGACGAGCCACCTTCAGCCCCACAGACGAGCTAGAAACTTTATCATAGGCGAGCTAAAGTCTGCACAATACACTTTTTAAACATCTTTTTATAGCAGTACTGTCGGAAAATGGTCTCAAGTTGATTGAAAAAACAACTTTTGAGATTTTCCAGTATTTTCTGGGTGTGTTTCCCTCCTCCTTTCTCATCCGGGCTGGGGACCGGCTACGGCGGAGTTACAAACAAACAAATATAGGAGATTTTGAGCAGAGCATTTGGTAAGAAAACCGGGCTCAAACTCCATCTCCAAACAAAATAAAACAAATTAAATAAAATTACAGCAGAAATTTAAACAATTTAGCAATAACATTGTCGGAAAATTATCTCAAGTCTGTTTTAAAAAAAACTGACTTTGTTGAGATTTTTCCAGTATGTTATGGGTGTGTTCCCCTCCTCCTTTCTCATCCAGGCTGGGGACCGGCTGCGGCGGTGTTACAAACAAGCAACTAAAGGAGATTTTGAGCAGAGCATTCGGTATAAAAAACCGGGATCAAACTCCATATCCAAACAAAACAAAACAAATTAAATAACAGCAGAAATAAAAATATAGTAAGCGAATAGGCCAATATTTCCGATTGAAATACGAACTTTTTTTCTATGAAAGATAGGCGGACCATTCTTTTTGTATTACAACCTAAATAGTACTGGTAGTCTGGGATATTAATTTGGTTCACTTTCAACAACTCTAACATCCGATAAAATTTAACTATTTTTCAAAATATAATAAGCGAAAAAGCCGATATTTCCGACTGAAATACGAGATTTTTTTTCTATAAAAATTAGGCTGACCATTCTTTTTGAATTACAACCTAAATGGTACTGGTAGCCTGGGATATCAATTTGGTTCACTTTGAACAGCTTCTTGATCCAATAAAAAAGACCTATTTTTAAAATTCGCAAATTTCCGTATGGAAAACTAACTTTTTTCCTAGGCAAGCAATACCAAAAATTCTTTTTGTTTCAGAGTCTGCCTACCCTGGCAATACTCTATAGTAAGTTTGGTTGGATTTGGACAACTCTATGACTTAATCAAAAAGACCTATTTTTCAAAATTATTTAATATTAACTATTCGAAATAATCGCAAATTTACGTACGAAAAACTTACTTTTTTCCTAGGCAAGCTATACCAAAAATTCTTTTCGTGTCTTAGTCTACCGACCCTGGAGATACTCCATTCCAAGTTTGGTTCACTTTGAACAACTCCTTGACCCGATAAAATTTCTATATTTTTGAAAATAGAAAAAGCGAAAAAGTGGATATTTCCGATTGAAATACGAACTATTTTTCTATGAAAGTTAGGCGGACCATTCTTCCTGCATTACAACCTAAAAAGTACTAGTAATCAGGTACATCAATTTGGTTCACTTTCAACAACTCTAAGATCCGATAAATTTTAACTTTTTTTCAAAATATAATAAGCGAAAAAGCCGATATTTCCGATTGAAATATGAACCTTTTTCTATAAAATTAGGCAGACCATTGTTTTGCATTACAACTTAAACAGTACTGGTAGCCTGGGATATCAATTTGGTTCACTTTGAACAGCTTCTTGATCCAATAAAAAAGACCTATTCTTAAAATTCGCAAATTTCCGAATGGAAAACTAACTTTTTTCCTAGGCAAGCAATACCAAAAATTCTTTTTGTTTCAGAGTCTGCCTACCCTGGCAATACTCCATAGTAAGTTTGGTTCGATTTGGACAACTCTATGACTTAATCAAAAAGACCTATTTTTCAAAATTATTTAATATTAACTATTCGAAATAATCGCAAATTTACGTACGAAAAACTTACTTTTTTCCTAGGCAAGCTATACCAAAAATTCCTTTTTTCCTATGCTCTACCTACAGAGGGGATACTCCATGCCGAGTTTAGTTCAATTTGGAGAAATTCTTAACCCGATGGAAAAGACTTATATAAAAATTTATTCAAAATTGTTCGGAAATTATAGGAAATTTCCGTATGAAAACCATTATTGTTATAGATAAAACAGTGTTTTACACTCTAAGTACACACGGGATACTCCAAACCGAGTTTGGTTCGAATTGAACAACTCCTTGACCCGATAAAAGAGGCCCCTTTTTTTTAAAAATACTTATTTGAAATAATCGCAAATTTCCGTAGGAAAAACCAACTTTTTTCCTAGGCAAGCTATACAAAAACTCTTTTCGTTTTAAATTTTATTTACACCGGTGATATTCCATGCCGAGTTTGGTTTGATTTGGACATTTTCTTGACCCGCTGAAAAGACCTATTTTTAAAAATACTTATTTGAATTAATCGCAAATTTCCGTACGAAAAACCAAATTTTTTCCTAGGCAAGCTATACAAAAATTCTTTTCATTTTAAATTTTAATTACACCGGTGATACTCCATGCCAAATTTGGTTCGATTTGGACAACTCCTTGACCCGATGAAAAAGACCTATTTTTAAAATTCCTTTTTCGAGAAATTCAAAAAGTTCCGTATGAAATACTAACTTTTTTCCTAGGAAAGCTATACCAAAAATTCTTTTTGCATTACAATCTAATTACACTGGTGATACTCCATGCCGAGTTTGGTTTGATTTGGACATTTCCTTGACCCGATGAAAAGACCAATTTTTAAAAATACTTATTTGAAATAATAGCAAATTTACGTACGAAAAACCAATTTTTTTCCTAGTCAAGCTATAAAAACTCTTTTCCTTTTAAATTTTAATTTTATTGGTGATACTACATGCCGAGTTTGTTTCGATTTGGACATCTCCTTGACTCGATGAAGAAGACCTATTTTTAAAATTCCTTTTTCGAGAAATTCAAAAAGTTCCGTATGAAATACTAACTTTTTTCCTAGGCGAGCTATGCCAAACATTCTTCTTGTTTTACATACTAATTACAATGGTGATACTCCATGCCTTGTTTGGTTGGATTTGAACAACTCCTTGACCCGATAAAATTTCTATATTTTTGAAAATAGAATAAGCGAATAATAAGCGAATAAGTCGATATTTCAGATTGAAATATGAACTTTTTTCTAGAAAAGTTACGCGGACTATTCTTTTCGTCTCAGAGTCCACCTACCCTGGGGATACTCCAAACCAAGTTTGGTTTGATTTGAACAACTACTTGACCCGATAAAAAAGACCTATTTTTAAAATTCCTTTTTCGAGAAATTCGAAAGTAACGTATGAAATAATAACTTTTTTCTAGACAAGCTATACCAAACATTATTTTTGTCTCAGAGTCTACCTACCCTGGGGATACTCCATACCAAATTTGGATTGATTTGAACAACTCCTTGACCCGATAAAATTTAACTATTTTTTAAAATTATTTAAAATTAATTATTCGAATTAATCGGAAATTAACGTACGAAAAACGAACTTCCTTCCTAGGCAAGCTATACCAAAAATTCTTTTCGTGTCATAGTCTACCGACCCTGGAGATACTCCATTCCAAGTTTGCCGAGTTTGTTTCGATACTACATGCCGAGTTTGTTTCGATTTGGACATCTCCTTGACTCGATGAAGAAGACCTATTTTTAAAATTCCTTTTTCGAGAAATTCAAAAAGTTCCGTATGAAATACTAACTTTTTTCCTAGGCGAGCTATGCCAAACATTCTTCTTGTTTTACATACTAATTACAATGGTGATACTCCATGCCTTGTTTGGTTGGATTTGAACAACTCCTTGACCCGATAAAATTTCTATATTTTTGAAAATAGAATAAGCGAATAATAAGCGAATAAGTCGATATTTCAGATTGAAATATGAACTTTTTTCTAGAAAAGTTACGCGGACTATTCTTTTCGTCTCAGAGTCCACCTACCCTGGGGATACTCCAAACCAAGTTTGGTTTGATTTGAACAACTACTTGACCCGATAAAAAAGACCTATTTTTAAAATTCCTTTTTCGAGAAATTCGAAAGTAACGTATGAAATAATAACTTTTTTCTAGACAAGCTATACCAAACATTATTTTTGTCTCAGAGTCTACCTACCCTGGGGATACTCCATACCAAATTTGGATTGATTTGAACAACTCCTTGACCCGATAAAATTTAACTATTTTTTAAAATTATTTAAAATTAATTATTCGAATTAATCGGAAATTAACGTACGAAAAACGAACTTCCTTCCTAGGCAAGCTATACCAAAAATTCTTTTCGTGTCATAGTCTACCGACCCTGGAGATACTCCATTCCAAGTTTGGTTCACTTTGAACAACTCCTTGACCCGATAAAATTTCTATATTTTTGAAAATAGAAAAAGCGAAAAAGTCAATATTTCCGATTGAAATACGAACTATTTTTCTATGAAAGTTAGGCGGACCATTCTTTCTGCATTACAACCTAAAAAGTACTAGGAATCAGGTACATCAATTTGGTTCACTTTCAACAACTCTAAGATCCGATAAATTTTAACTATTTTTCAAAATATAATAAGCGAAAAAGCCGATATTTCCGATTGATATATGAACTTTTTTCTATAAAATTAGGCAGACCATTGTTTTGCATTACAACTTAAACAGTACTGGTAGCCTGGGATATCAATTTGGTTCACTTTGAACAGCTTCGTGATCCATTAAAAAAGAACTATTTTTAAAATTCGCTAATCGCGAAATTCGCAAATTTCCGTATGGAAAATTAACTTTTATCCTAGGCAAGCAATACCAAAAAATATTGGCCTACCCTGGAAATACTCCATACCAAGTTTAGTTCGATTTGGAAAACTCTATGACCTAATCAAAAAGACCTTTTTTTCAAAAATATTTAAAATTAACTATTCGAAATAATCGCAATTTTCCGTACGAAAAACTTACTTTCTTCCTATTCAAGCTATACCAAAAATTCGTTTTTTCCTATGCTCTACCTACACAGGGGATACTGCATACCGATTTTAGTTCAATTTGGACCAATTCTTGACCCGATGGAAAAGACTTATTTAAAAAATTACTTATTCAAAATTATTCGGAATTTTTAGGAAATTTCCGTATGAAAACCCAACTTAATTCCTAGCAAGCTTTAGCAAAAATTCTTTTCGTTTTACACTCTAGGTACACATGGGATACTCCATACCGAGTTTGGTTTGATTTGAACAACTCCTTGACCCGATAAAAGAGACCTATTTTTAAAAATACTTATTTGAAATAATCACAAATATCCGTACGAAAAACCAATTTTTATACTAGGCAAGCTGTACCAAAATTTCTTCTTTTTGTTTTAAACTCTAATTACACCGGTGATACTCCATGCCGAGTTTGGTTCGATTTGGACAATTCCTTGACCCGATGAAAAGACTTATTTTTAAAAATACTTATTTGAAATAATCACAAATATCCGTACGAAAAACCAATTTTTATACTAGGCAAGCTATACCAAAATTTCTTCTTTTTGTTTTAAACTCTAATTACACCGGTGATACTCCATTCCAAGTTTGGTTCACTTTGAACAACTCCTTGACCCGATAAAATTTCTATATTTTTGAAAATAGAAAAAGCGAAAAAGTCAATATTTCCGATTGAAATACGAACTATTTTTCTATGAAAGTTAGGCGGACCATTCTTTCTGCATTACAACCTAAAAAGTACTAGGAATCAGGTACATCAATTTGATTCACTTTCAACAACTCTAAGATCCGATAAATTTTAACTATTTTTCAAAATATAATAAGCGAAAAAGCCGATATTTCCGATTGATATATGAACTTTTTTCTATAAAATTAGGCAGACCATTGTTTTGCATTACAACTTAAACAGTACTGGTAGCCTGGGATATCAATTTGGTTCACTTTGAACAGCTTCGTGATCCATTAAAAAAGAACTATTTTTAAAATTCGCTAATCGCGAAATTCGCAAATTTCCGTATGGAAAATTAACTTTTATCCTAGGCAAGCAATACCAAAAAATATTGGCCTACCCTGGAAATACTCCATACCAAGTTTAGTTCGATTTGGAAAACTCTATGACCTAATCAAAAAGACCTTTTTTTCAAAAATATTTAAAATTAACTATTCGAAACAATCGCAATTTTCCGTACGAAAAACTTACTTTCTTCCTATTCAAGCTATACCAAAAATTCGTTTTTTCCTATGCTCTACCTACACAGGGGATACTGCATACCGATTTTAGTTCAATTTGGACCAATTCTTGACCCGATGGAAAAGACTTATTTAAAAAATTACTTATTCAAAATTATTCGGAATTTTTAGGAAATTTCCGTATGAAAACCCAACTTAATTCCTAGCAAGCTTTAGCAAAAATTCTTTTTGTTTTACACTCTAGGTACACATGGGATACTCCATACCGAGTTTGGTTTGATTTGAACAACTCCTTGACCCGATAAAAGAGACCTATTTTTAAAAATACTTATTTGAAATAATCACAAATATCCGTACGAAAAACCAATTTTTATACTAGGCAAGCTATACCAAAATTTCCTCTTTTTGTTTTAAACTCTAATTACACCGGTGATACTCCATGCCGAGTTTGGTTCGATTTGGACAATTCCTTGACCCGATGAAAAGACCTATTTTTAAAAATACTTATTTGAAATAATCACAAATATCCGTACGAAAAACCAATTTTTATACTAGGCAAGCTATACCAAAATTTCTTCTTTTTGTTTTAAACTCTAATGACACCGGTGATACTCCATTCCAAGTTTGGTTCACTTTGAACAAATCCTTGACCCGATAAAATTTCTATATTTTTGAAAATAGAAAAAGCGAAAAAGTCAATATTTCCGAAAAGACCTATTTTTCAAAATTATTTAATATTAACTATTCGAAATAATCGCAAATTTACGTACGAAAAACTTACTTTTTTCCTAGGCAAGCTATACCAAGAATTCTTTTCGTGTCTTAGTCTACCGACCCTGGAGATACTCCATTCCAAGTTTGGTTCACTTTGAACAACTCCTTGACCCGATAAAATTTCTATATTTTTGAAAATAGAAAAAGCGAAAAAGTGGATATTTCCGATTGAAATACGAACTATTTTTCTATGAAAGTTAGGCGGACATTCTTCCTGCATTACAACCTAAAAAGTACTAGGAATCAGGTACATCAATTTGGTTCACTTTCAACAACTCTAAGATCCGATAAATTTTAACTATTTTTCAAAATATAATAAGCGAAAAAGCCGATATTTCCGATTGATATATGAACTTTTTTCTATAAAATTAGGCAGACCATTGTTTTGCATTACAACTTAAACAGTACTGATAGCCTGGGATATCAATTTGGTTCACTTTGAACAGCTTCGTGATCCATTAAAAAAGAACTATTTTTAAAATTCGCTAATCGCGAAATTCGCAAATTTCCGTATGGAAAATTAACTTTTATCCTAGGCAAGCAATACCAAAAAATATTGGCCTACCCTGGAAATACTCCATACCAAGTTTAGTTTGATTTGGAAAACTCTATGACCTAATCAAAGAGACCTTTTTTTCAAAAATATTTAAAATTAACTATTCGAAACAATCGCAATTTTCCGTACGAAAAACTTACTTTCTTCCTATTCAAGCTATACCAAAAATTCGTTTTTTCCTATGCTCTACCTACACAGGGGATACTGCATACCGATTTTAGTTCAATTTGGACCAATTCTTGACCCGATGGAAAAGACTTATTTAAAAAATTACTTATTCAAAATTATTCGGAATTTTTAGGAAATTTCCGTATGAAAACCCAACTTAATTCCTAGCAAGCTTTAGCAAAAATTCTTTTTGTTTTACACTCTAGGTACACATGGGATACTCCATACCGAGTTTGGTTTGATTTGGACAATTCCTTGACCCGATGAAAAAGACCTATTTTTAAAAATACTTATTTGAAATAATCTTTTTTCCTAGGCAAGCTAAACAAAAATTCTTTTCCTTTTAAATTTCAATTAAACTGGTGATACTACATGCCGAATTTAGTTCGATTTGGACATCTCCTTGACCCGATGAAAAAGACCTATTTTTAAAATTCCTTTTTCGAGAAATTCAAAATGTTCCGTATGAAATACTAACTTTTTTCCAAGGCAAGCTATACCAAAAATTCCTTTTGTATTTTTGTATTACTTTTTAATTACACTGGTGATACTCCATGCCGAGTTTGGTTTGATTTGGACATTTCCTTCACCCGATGAAAAGACCTATTTTTAAAAATACTTATTTGAAATAATCTTTTTTCCTAGGCAAGCTAAACAAAAATTCTTTTCCTTTTAAATTTTAATTAAACTGGTGATACTACATGCCGAATTTAGTTCGATTTGGACATCTCCTTGACCCGATGAAAAAGACCTATTTTTAATATTCCTTTTTCGAGAAATTCACAAAGTTCCGTATGAAAAACTAACTTTTTTCCTAGGCAAGCTAAGGCAAAAATCTTTTTGTTTTATAATCTAATTACACTGGTGATACTCCATGTCGAGTTTGGTTTGATTTGGACAACTCCTTGACTCGGTTAAAAAGACCTATTTTTAAAATTCCTTTTTCGAGAAATTCAAAAAGTTCCGTATGAAATACTAATTTTTTCCTAGGCGAGCTATGCCAAACATTCTTCTTGTTTTACATACTAATTACAATGGTGATACTCCATGCCGTGTTTGGTTTGATTTGAACAACTCCTTGACCCGATAAAATTTCTATATTTTTGAAAATAGAATAAGCGAATAATAAGCGAATAAGTCGATTTTTCCGATTGAACTATGAACTTTTTTCTAGAAAAGTTACGCGGACCATTCTTTCTGTCGCATAGTCTACCTTCCCTGGTGATACTCCAAACAACGTTTGGTTTGATTTGAACAACTTCTTGACCCGATAAAAAAGACCTATTTTTAAAATTCCTTTTTCGAGAAATTCGAAAGTTCCGTGTGAAATAATAACTTTTCCTCTCGGCAAGCTATACCAAAAAAAATTTTTTTCTCAGAGTCTACCTACCCTGGGGATACTCCATACCAAGTTTGGTTTGATTTGAACAACTCCTTAACCCGATAAAATTTAACTATTTTTTAAAATTATTTAAAATTAGTTATTCGAATTAGTCGGAAATTAACGTTCGAAGAACTAACTTCCTTCCTAGGCAAGCTATACAAAATGTCTTTTTTGTTTTTTATACTAATAACACTGGAGATACTCCATACCAAGTTTGGTTCACTTTGAACAACTCCTTGACCCGATAAAATTTCTATATTTTTGAAAATAGAAAAAGCGAAAAAGTCAATATTTCCGATTGAAATACGAACTATTTTTCTATGAAAGTTAGGCGGACCATTCTTCTTGCATTACAACCTAAAAAGTACTGGTAATCAGGTACATCAATTTGGTTCACTTTGAAAATTGGTTCACTATGAAATTCAGACTTCTGACCAGACCTGGCCGTCATCCTCTTCTGGGGTCAAAATGGGGTCAAGTTTACAGGGTGATTTCTCGAGTATACAAAAACAATCGGCGTTAAAACATTTTTTAGCACTGCTTGAGATACGCATCATATTAAAAAATGAGCCCAATCGGTGCATTCTTCAAGGATTATAGCAAAAATAATGTACCGTACCAACCGTACCTGAAGAGAGATACGCCACATTCAGAGCTAAAATTGACCTTCTGAACTACATAAAATGACCTGTAAAATATATATGAGGACAGTCCCCACTATTAAACGAATCTAACGAATTAACTATCGAGTCTAAAATAGTCAGTTTTGATGGAGTAACATGTTGATACACGAAATGTACCGGACACGAATTGGTCAAAATGGGGGTATGTGTCCTGGCTAATTTCTCGAAAACGGCTGAAAGAAACAAAACGCCATTGACAGGGATTAAAGTACGGCTCAAGCTGAGTTTAAATCAACAATCAGATCCAAAATCGGTTCACTCTATGAGGAGATATTTCAAAATAAATGTCCCGTACCAATGACCAAAATCAACCTTGTACGACCTACGTATCGCTAAAATACACCATGAAAAATTCCTAACACCACGTAACAAATATACATGGGGATACTCCCCACTAACTGAGGAATCTAAAACACTAAAATTCGCAGTCTAACAAACATAAATCGATGTTTAATATGGTACACTAGGTTGTGATTCTCTCATCAGGAGAGCAAACTAAGGTCAAACTTAATGGCTAATTTCTCCAAACTGACTGAACAAAAAAACGCTATTTATACAGTTTGTAGCACTGCTCAAGACACGTATCATGTTAAAAAATTACCGCAATCGGTTCACTCTAGAAGAAAGTATAGCAAAATCAATGTACCATACCAAATGCCGAAATAAGGCAGATACAACACTTTCATTGGCAAAATTGAACATGTAAACCTGAAAAAATGATATATAAAGTATACATATTCAGAATTTAAGTTAACCGGGCAACTCAGAACACTAATTTGTACAACCCAAATTTTAGAATTCACACTTCAGGAAGTGAGCCCGCTTCATGGGGTCAAACTGACGTCAAGTTTACTGGCAAATTTCTCCAAAACAAGCGAACGAAAAAAACACCCTTGATACCGCTGGTAATACTGCTTGAGATACGCCTCATATTAAAAAATGAGCGCAATCGGTCCACTCCAGAAGAAGTTATAGCTAAAATAAGGTACCGTAACAAATGACCATAAAAGCGTCATTACCACTCTACAGAGTCAAAATTGAGTTCTACAACTCCCGAAAACTGGGTGCAAAATATATATGGGCGTACTCCCCGTAGTACGAGGAATCTGAAACACTATCATTTGTAGAGCATATCGCGTGTTTTGATGTTCCGAAATTCGGGTCACCCAGAACAGCCCAAAAATGCGACTTTTCTCAAAATTAAACATTAATAACTTTCTGATCAGGCCGATTTGAGTAACCAACCAAAGAATGCAAGCAAGAAGGGTTCAATTTCCACAAAATACGGCCCCTCCCGTTTTATTTGGTTCAGTACTTTGGAAGATATCAACAAAACACTATTTTATACCCCAATTTTTGGGCTATCAGCGAAGCTCAAAATCTCTGGAACCGACGTAGAACAACATGAAACAGCATTCCCGGCGTATTCGTGGGTGTAATTGTGGTCGACTTTGGCGTTCTAGGTCACGGCAAACCTTCATGGTGAGGTGGGAAAAAATTTCCCTCCTCACCGTGAAGGTTATGATGTTTTGTGTCTTTTGACATAAAACAACATCCACAGAAATATGATGAAATCGTGAAAAAAGAAAAATTGTTGAATTAATCTCATTGTTTGATACAATTAGCATCTAAAACTTAAATAGTGTCTAGAAAACACAAAACGCACGCCGAGAAACTTGTTCAATTGCGCAAAACACCAATCAGCCATAAAATTTGAGAAGAGATTCGTTTTTCCGCATTCATCATTGAATAACAGTTCTAAAGAAAATTTTCTGGACTGTGACTAGCCATTCCAGAGAAGAACTTCTCAGTAGCAACAGATTAGGCCAATAATCACTCATTTTGGTCAAAAATCGAATGAGAAATTCGAAAAAGTACAAAACATTAAGTTCATTTACCAATGTGATTAAACAAGTTCTTTCCTCCAACTTTTTAATTAGGCCGACTTTAGAAACCAATAAACACCGCAATCAAGGGGCGTTTAGAGCCAAAAAAATGCAACAATGCCGTCCAATTTGGTACAGTAGTTCCAGAGAATTCATCAGACACATGAAGCGTATCCCCGATTTTTCGGCTACTGGTAGACCCCAATTTCTCGCAGTTAAGCAAAACGACTAAAAACGGCGCCACGTAGATGTGTCTGAGCGCAGTTCAAGTCCACTTCGTCGTTTTTGAACACCCAAAACCTCTATTTCGAAGCGGAAAAAAATTCCCACCTCGCCATAGAGGCCAGGGTGATATATGTGTTTTAACAAAAAACTAACTCGAACAATAATTTCATGATATCGCAAAAAATGGGAAATTACTGAATTCCCGGGAACAAAGTATTCCAAACGCTTCAAGGAGCTAAACAACACAATTTGCAACTAACAATACCCCCAAACTAGAAGAAAAACTACATCAATACTAAAACCATTTTGAATTATTAAAGTTCTTGTTTTTTTTAGAAGCTACAGACTAATAACTTTTTGAGCAGGAGAATTTAAGTAACGAACTAATTATTGTAGACAAAAAAACTTAAAATCATCAAAACGCGACTATGCCCGTCTAAATTGACTTAGTAGTTTAGAAACGTGAAGCATGCTCCGATTTTTCAGCAATTAACTTAAAATTTCAAACAAAATCCAGCAAAGCGACATAAAACTGGACCTTGGAAAAATTTTAGGATGTAAAGCCATGCAGTCAGTACTGTCTGGACACTGCAAACTTCTGCCACGAAGTAGGATTAACTTCCCCCCTCGCCGCTTAATCCAGCAGGTTGTTTTGTGTGATTTGTCAAAGAAAGAAGTCACAAAAGAATTTCAGATTTTTTAAAAAAGAAGACATATTGAATTCCAACAAATGAGGATTCCAAAAACTTGATGGATCAAAACAAAGCTTAAATAACACAGTTTGCAAGTAGCAACACCACAAATGAAAGAAAGCTGCGTCAATACTAAAGTCATTTTGAAGCAATAATTATATAAAATTTTTTAAACTTAGAGCCTAATATATTTTTGAGCAGGAAGATTTAAGTAACGAATTATATACTGTGGACAAGAAGAACTTCCATTCAATAGAAAGCGGCTATCCCCGTCTAAATTCGAAACAAAAATTTATAGGAAAAAAATTGGCCCTCGAAGAAAAATTCAATATGCAAAGCCAGCGCAGTCTGTACTTTCTCGAGCTCTCTTTACCGTCCAAGACGACAAGAAAAATTGTGCGATTTTTTTCTGGCAGCCTGAAAAAGTCGTTTTTATAGCACACTTATTAAGTCACATTTCACCTACAGCACGTGGGAGACGGTCCCCAAAAGGTCAAAAAGGAAATGACAAGCTAAAGTCTGGATCATAAACTTGTTTGGTCTTTGTGAGTCTTTTCATAATTTGAACGAGCAAAAGCCATATCGTAATTTGGTCTGGAAAGGTCTTTTGATAAGCGTTTTCGAACGAGCACATGAACGCGCCAAAATTTTGAACGAGGCGCCAAAATTTTGAACGAATTTAGAACAAGTTTTGGATCATAAGCATTATTGGTCTGCCTGGGTATTTTCATAGGCAAAAATGGTCTGGATGGGTATTTTCAAAAGGAGTTTTGAACGAGGACCTCAACCTGGGCATTGTTATTAACGAAATAGTCTAAGGAAAAATTTTATCTCCCAGCTACTTCTGACTCGTTGAAAGTATCTCGAGGACAAGTTGTCTCTCAAGACTACACATCAGTGTTGTACAAACTGCATGAATACAATCTAACCGATGAATCACAAAACTGCCCAGACAGCAGCTTCTACAGACTTGTCAATGGCGTCTGTTACAAATGGTTCCTTAACAATGTATCAAATGTAGATGATGCAAGGCGACACTGTCTAGGGTAAGTCACAATTTTTTTGTGTCCGTAAGCATTATTACTTAGAAGCACTGATTCAATTTTACAGAATCAAAGTTAAGGTAGGTGACGATACAAATGGACTGCTGACCAGGCCGTTAAAGACCAGAAACAGCCTCTAATTAAACCACCCAAGGTCAAGCCCGTTACATCATTTCTCGGAAAACTTTGCAAGTTCCCGTTTTTTTCCCCGTTTTTTTCTGTCATTTTCCCACCGGGATATTCAAATGGGAAATATTTGGGATATGCAAGTTTAGGTAACTATAGGCCAGTTCTGGGTTTTCCCCAAAATTTTTCCTTTTTTCTTTATTTTTTCCCACTGAGATCTTAACTAACTTTCCGGGAAGAATCGGGATCGAAAGTGAACGCAAGTTTCGAACCGGCAAAAAATAGGAAATGTACAAAAAGGCAAGTTTCCCGCTGGGAATTGAGGGATTAGTAAGTATAAGCAAGATTTCCGGGAATTGCTCAGGGATTTCCGGGAAACGATGCACCGGGAAGTGATCTTTTATCCGATACTCTTATGGCGATAGTCCATTTTTCTAAGCAAACTTAGTCATGGTAGTTAGGAAAACGTTTTCCAATCTAACCTGCTCTCAAAACTGCCTCGGATGACATCGTCCGCAAATCAAATTTTGTAATATATCAGCTAAAATTGGGTTTTCATTCACTTCCTTAACTTCTTTGTTCGGGTTTCTCTGTTTCTGTTTCAACAGTCTAAACTGTTTAGTTTATCAAAAGAAGAGCTTTAGAAAGTTTTTTTTTGTTTGCTTGGTCTTATTTCGTATCTTTTTCCGTTTGTGCCCCTCAGCCTAATGGGTGCATATTAGTTGCACCCCCAGCTGCACGTGCAATATTTCTACATAATGATATACTATGTAATGACACGTGCTAAGTAACTGGGGGTGCAAAACGCACTGGGGTGGGCATAAACGGAATATAGTGACGGAAACCCCAATATTCGAACAGACAGTTGAATGTTTGAAGAAGGTTTTGACCAGACCATCGCGTGGGCTGACCCACCTCCTCTGAACAGATTATCCATCATTGGTCTGGCTCTCGCATGAACCCAACCGCCTTTGAATCAAATGAAAGCGTTCGAAACCTTGTCTTTTCCATTACAGAGAACATGCTATACTTCCGTTACCCGACAACCAAACCTCTTTTGATGTCTTCATCAAAGCAACAGTGGTTTTCTACAAATCGTTCATAAATGACGGCCAGCTAGCGAAATTCTTTCTGGGGTTCGCGAAGGTTATAAGGTTTGCAATGAAATTTGAATCTAAGCGGTGCGGCTGGATACCCATTGACAGAAGACATACAAAATCAAAGAACGGGTAAATAAATATTCAATTTCAGTTTTGGTCTCAATTCATTTTATTTATTTTAATTATCTGATTAATTCGTACGATCGGTATTCGAATGGATAGAAGAAGAAACTGGATCTATTCTGTTTCGGCCCCACTGTTTTTTACGCCCCCCAATTACAAATTTTATGCTGTTATATAACACGTTACAATGTAAAAAATAGCACGTGCGCCTGAGAGGCGTAAAAATATAAGTCCACTAATCTTGGGGGGGGGGGGGGGTGCAAAGCAGAATAGATCCAAGAAACCAAGTGCGAATAATTTATTTCCGACATAGGTTACCAGTCTAATGATTTTTTAAATCAGTTTACTTACCTATGAACAAGTTATCCTTTTTAGCAGACCCATTTTAATTTAAAACCTGCTCACCAAACGACACGGAACTGTTGGATCTATTTTGGCCAACAAAGTAAAATTACAAAGCCATCCTATTTTACTCTGCTAAGACAGTGCCAGATATTCATGGCAGGCAAGTAACCGAAGAACGTTCGATATACAAAAGTCAAAAAAGAATTGCAACTTTTTGACAAGTGATTTACAAAAAAAGATGGAACTTCAAAAAACAAAATATAAAAGTTGGGCACTTTATTTTTAAAGTCGCTGATATTTAGACAGAGTATAAAATTTTTAAAATATTTTTTCCAGATTGCAATTGAAAATATAAATTTCCCTGGATGATTGGTCTTTTGTGAAAACACATATTAGATTTTTTAACTTTTTTGTTTTTAAATACATCAGGTATAATATTATCAAGTAGATGTCTGTTAGGATGCACTGGTTTTTTTAGAACAGACTTTTCAACTTATTTTATATCCAAATTTTTTTGTCAAATTTTGATGTGAGGTAATTGTCACATTCATTAACTATAGCCTAATCGCCAGGGCCATTTCGAGTTGAATATTGTTTTTTAGGAATAAGAAAATCTGAGCCAGACACATTGCCTTAAAATTGCATACGTTATCTAGTTTTGCTGAATTAAAAGTTTTAAAAAATTAAAAGATTTAGTTTCCTCTGAAAAGGGAGCTAGATCTTAGTTTGTTCCGCAATCGTTCAATTTTGTAGTTGTTCTGTCAAAATATCATATTTTTGAGGACTTGTATTTAACAGTTGAATAACATTTCACAAATGGATTTTTTTTGTGAGTTTGACTGAACAATCTGAATCCAAAGAGCCGGCGTTCAGTATTTGGAGAGAATGCTCACCGCAACTGTCATTTTTTCTCTAATAAGTCTCTAAGCGTCTCACTTATAAACGTGAGAGATCAAGTCCTGGCTGCTCGCTTAGAGTTTCAACAATACTCTCTTTTACTACTTCCTTTTCAAATCTGGATCCAGATTCTTCAATTTTTAAAGTGTTTTTAAAACTTTTTTTGTTATCAACTAGAGTGTCTTCCATCAATGAGGGAGGGGGGGGGGGCTTGCTGTGGCGTATGGTGCAACAAATCCCGGGTCAAGATTTGGCGATGAATTTTGGCGATAAATGCTGTAAAATGCGGTGAAAAAAAATAAGTTCACCGCGTATTTCTTATAGCTTTTTGCGGTGAATGCGGTGAATCGCGGTGAATTATTTATTTTCACAGTGTTCTCAGTATTCTTACAAAAAAGAAGCTTCTGTACACGGGTTTGAACTTCTTAGCTCTTGCATGCCATCAATCTCTTACTCCACTGCGCCAATTGTCAAGAACTTTTATTATCTTTCTTGTAAATTTAAATCAAGTTCAGTAAACGTTGGAAGGCAAATTCGGCGAATTTTCGTACAAATTGCGGCGAAATTTTTGCAGCATTCTGTCATCTCACTGCTTCCGAAGCTTTAATTTGAAAATTACTTGATAGTCAAAACGAATCATCAAACTTACTTTTTCAAGACAGTCGTAAATTATAGACAATATTTGGGACTCCCAGATTGAAACAAGCAGGATTTACGAAAACTCCGTTCTCGACCACAAAGGAGTATTACCCGGGTCGAAGAGACACCGCAAAATTATGTAAAATTAGAGGTGAATTTTATAAGAAGTTGTGACGAAGAAGAAGTGGCTGACATGCAGGAGGTGAGAGGTAATTTGTAGTAAGCGGTGAAATGTGCTGAATTTTTGTAAATCCACCGCTTACTCTAGCGTCGACATTACACCATTTCACCGCAAAATTTTGTACGAAATTTGCGGTGAAAATTAAAACAACTTTTCAACGCTTGTCTTGCATTTTTTGCCATTTTTTCTCGACCCGGGAAAGCTGTGCTCGAAACAATTAACCTATAAAACGAATTTAGCTCGACTTTAGCGACCGTCTTCACTTTAAATTGATCAAACTGGTTCACGCTGTGCTTTGTGCTCGACGCTTATATTCTGGTTAACAAGAAATGTGCACGCTGGACTTGAGCTCTACCCACTTTAGCAGAAATCCCGGGCCGAGGAATTTGGCCAAAATTATGTAAGATCAGCGGCAACTAGCGTTGACAAGTCGGAAAATTCACCGCAATTTTCTTACATAAATTTGCGTTGAATGCGTTGAATTTGAAGACAAAAATTCAACGCATTCATCGCAAAATTATGTAAGAAAATTGCGGTGAATTTTCCGACTTGTCAACGCTAGTTGCCGCTGATCTTACATATTTAGCGTTGAATTTAGCGTAGATCTTACATATTTAGCGTTGAATTTAGCGTAGATCTTACATAATTAGCGTTGAATTTAGCGTTGATCTTACAAAAAATCAAAGCGTCCACTGGAACTATTAAACTCCAGTTGCGTATGGGACCCGAACTGCTGGCCTCCTGTTTTCTTGTCGCCTCTTCTACCATTGTGCCACAGTACCTTTGTTTCCTTAAGAGCCACAATTCTTATAAAGCGTAGATCTTACATAATTTGCGTTGAATTTAGCGTAGATCTTATAAATTTTGCGTTGATTCTGCGTAGTATTTAACTTAGCATATTCAACTTATTTACCATGTGAGGCGTACTGGAAAAAATTTAAAATTTTTAAAAAGTTTTGAAAAAAATTTGGATTCCCAAAATTGGTCTGAAATGGTCTGAAATGGCCTAAGCGAGCACTCAAAGTTTGTTTTTTCCTGACTTCATTTTCTCACTTGTGCAGTATAGGGGATCGAAACAGTAAAAAAATTGACGTTTTGAAAAAAAAACTTGAACAGCTTTTGAATTCAACGCTAAATATGTAAGATCTACGCCAAAATTCAACGCGAAATTATGTAAGATTAGCGTTGAATGTGTTGAATTTATGTAAGATCAACGCTAAAATTCAACGCTAAATATGTAAGATCTACGCCAAGATTCAACGCAAAATTATGTAAGATTAGCGTTGAATACGTTGAATTTATGTAAGATCAACGCTTAGCTCTTGCATGCCATCAACCTCTTATTACACTGCGCCAATTGTCAAGAACTTTTATTATAATTCTTGTAAATTTAAATCAGGTTCAGTAAACGTTGGGAGGCAAATTCGGCGAATTTTTGTACGAATTGCGGCCAAATTTTTGCAGCATTCTGTCATCTCACTGCTTCCGAAGCTTTAATTTGAAATTTACTTGATAGTCAAAACGAATCATCAAACTTACTTTTTCAAGACAGTCGTAAATTATAGACAATATTTGGGACTCCCAGATTGAAACAAGCAGGATTTACGAAAACTCCGTTCTCGACCACAAAGGAGTATTACCCGGGTCGAAGAGACACCGCAAAATTATGTAAAATTAGAGGTGAATTTTATAAGATAAGCGGTGAATGCTTTGAAATTGCATAAAATCACTAATCTTAGTTGTGAAATTACATAATTTTGCCGTTTAGTAAACGCTCCGAATTGGTTTTTGTCCAGCGAATTTGAAATAAATTTATTAAAAGACGCTCGAAAAAATTACCCCCGAATACTCATACAACTTTCTGAAACTTTTTGAGGCCGTAGATGTATGTAGTTTCACGGCTAGAGTGAGCAGTGAACTTATAGAAAATCACCACACTCCACCGCAAATTGTAATCACCACACTCCATTGTAATTTCACCGCTAATCGTGCCAAAAATTCAACGCGCTTGTTCTACAGAAAACAGAACGAATTTGATTTAATTTCAAAACAAATATGACAGAAGTTAGTGATGGGCGGCGCAGTGGAAGAAGAAGTGGCTGACATAGAGGAGGTGAGAGGTAAATTGTAGTAAGCGGTCAAAAGTGGTGAATTTTCGTAATTTGCGGTGAATGCGTTGAATTTGAAGACGAAAATTCAACGCATTCAACGCAAAATTATGTAAGAAAATTGCGGTAAATTTTCTGACTGGTCAACGCTAGTTGCCGCTGATCTTACATTTTTAGCGTTGAATTTAGCGTAGATCTTAAATATTTAGCGTTGAATTTAGCGTAGATCTTACATAATTAGCGTTGAATTTAGCGTAGATCTTACATATCTTTGCGTTGAATTTAGCGTTGATCTTACAAAAAATCAAAGCGTTCACTGGAACTATTAAACTCAAGTTGCGTATGGGACTCGAACTGCTGACCTCCTGTTTTCTTGTTGCCTCTTCTACCATTGTGCCACAGTACCTTTGTTTCCTTAAGAGCCACAATTCTTATAAAGCGTAGATCTTACATATTTTGCGTTGAATTTAGCGTAGATCTTATATATTTTGCGTTGATTCTGCGTAGTATTTAACTTAGCATATTCAACTTATTTAAAATGTGAGGCGTACTGGAAAAAATTTAAAACTTTTAAAAAGTTTTGAAAAAAATTTGAATTCCCAAAATTGGTCTGAAATGGTCTGAAATGGCCTAAGCGAGCACTCAAAGTTTGTTTTTTCCTGACTTCATTGTTCTCACTTGTGCAGTATAGGGGATCGAAACCATAAAAAAATTGACGTTTTGAAAAAAAAACTTGAACAATTTTTGAATTCAACGCAAAATATGTAAGATCTACGCCAAAATTCAACGCGAAATTATGTAAGATTAGCGTTGAATGTGTTGAATTTATGTAAGATCAACGCTAAAATTCAACGCTAAATATGTAAGATCTACGCCAAGATTCAACGCAAAATTAAATAAGATTAGCGTTGAATAAGTTGAATTTATGTAAGATCAACGCTAAATTCAACGCTAAATATGTAAGATCTACACCAAAATTCAACGCTAAATATGTAAGATCTACGTCGAAATTCAACGCAAAATTATGTAAGATTAGCGTTGAATGCGTTGAATTTATGCAAGATCAACGCTAAATTCAAATCTAAATATGTAAGATCTACGCTAAAATTCAACGCTAAATATGTAAGATCTACGCCGAAATTCAACGCAAAATTATGTAAGATTAGCGTTGAATGCGTTGAATTCATGTAATTTCAACGCTAAAATTCAACGCTAAATATGTAAGGTCTACGCTAAAATTCAACGCTAAATATGTAAGATCTACGCCGAAATTCAACGCAAAATTATGTAAGATTAGCGTTGAATGCGTTGAATTTAAGTAAGATCAACGCTAAATTCAACGCTAAATATGTAAGATCTGCGCCAAAATTCAACGCAAAATGTTGTAAGATTAGCGTTGAAAGCGTTGAATTTATGTAAGATCAACGCTAAATTCAACGCTAAATATGTAAGATCTACGCTAAAATTCAACGCTAAATATGTAAGATCTACGCCGAAATTCAACGCAAAATTATGTAAGATTAGCGTTGAATGCGTTGAATTCATGTAATTTCAACGCTAAAAATCAACGTTAAATATGTAAGATCTACGCCAAGATTCAACGCAAAATTATGTAAGATTAGCGTTGAATACGTTGAGTTTATGTAAGATCAACGCTAAATTCAACGCTAAATATGTAAGATCCACGCTAAAATTCAACGCAGAAATGTGTAAGATTAGCGTTGATTGCGTTGAATTTATGTATGACCAACGCTAAAATTCAACGCTAAATATATAAGATCTACGCCAAAATTCAACGCGAAATTATGTAAGATTAGCGTTGAATGCGTTGAATTTTTGTAAGATCAACGCTAAATTCAACGCTAAATATGTAAGATCTACGCCAAAATTCAACGCAAAATTATGTAAGATTAGCGTTGAATGCGTTGAATTTATGTAAGATCAACGCTAAATTCAACGCTAAATATGTAAGATCTACGCTAAAATTCAACGCTAAATATGTGAGATCTACGCCGAAATTCAACGCAAAATTATGTAAGATTAGCGTTGAATGCGTTGAATTTATGTAAGATCAACGCTAAAATTCAACGCTAAATATGTAAGATCTACGCCAAGATTCAACGCAAAATTATGTAAGATTAGCGTTGAATGCGTTGAATTTATGTAAGATCAACGCTAAATTCAACGATAAATATGTAAGATCTACGCCAAGATTCAACGCAAAATTATGTAAGATTAGCGTTGAATACGTTGAGTTTATGTAAGATCAACGCTAAATATGTAAGATCTACGCCAAAATTCAACGCAAAATTTTGTAAGATTAGCGTTGAATGCGTTAAATTTATGTAAGATTGACGCTAATTTCAACGTTAAATATGTAAGATCTACGCTAAAACTCAACGCTAAAAATGTAAGATCTACGCCAAATTCAACGCAAAATTATGTAAGATTAGCGTTGAATACGTTGAGTTTATGTAAGATCAACGCTAAATATGTAAGATCTACGCCAAAATTCAACGCAAAATTTTGTAAGATTGGCGTTAAATGCGTTGAATTCATTTAAGATCTACGCTAAATTCAACGCTAAATATGTATTATCCACGCTAAAATTCAACGCAGAAATATGTAAGGTTAACGTTGATTGCGTTGAATTTATATAAGATCAACGCTGATTTCAACGCTAAAAATGTAAGATTTACGCTATATTCAACGCTAAATATGTAAGATCTTCGCCAAAATTCAACGCAAAATGAAGTAAGATTAGCGTTGAATGCGTTGAATTTATGTAAGATCAACGCTAAATTCAACGCTAAATATGTAAGATCTACGCTAAAATTCAACGCTAAATATGTAAGATCTACGCCAAAATTCAACGCAAAATTTTCTAAGATTAGCGTTGAATGCGTTGAATTTATGTGAGATCAAAGCTAAATTCAACGCTAAATAAGTGAGATCTACGCTAAATTCAACGATAAATATGTAAGATCTTCGCCAAAATTCAACGCAAAATTAAGTAAGATTAGCGTTGAATGCGTTGAATTTATGTAAGATCAACGCTAAATTCAACGCTAAATATGTAAGATCTACGCTAAAATTCAACACTAAATATGTAAGACCTACGCCAAAATTCAACGCAAAATTAAGTAAGATTAGCGTTGAATGCGTTGAATATATGTAAGATCAACGCTAAATTCAACGCTAAATATGTAAGATCTACGCCAAAATTCAACGCAAAACTAAGTAAGATTAGCATTGAATGCGTTGAATTTATGTAAGATCAACGCTTAATTCAACGCTAAATATGTAAGATCTACGCCAAAATTCAACGCAAAATTTTGTAAGATTAGCGTTGAATGCGTTGAATTTATGTAAGATCAACGCTAAATTCAACGCTAAATATGTAAGATCTACTCTAAAATTCAACGCTAAATATGTAAGATCTACGCCAAAATTCAACGCAAAATTTTGTAAGATTAGCGTTGAATGCGTTGAATTTATGTAAGATCAACGCTAAATTCAACGCTAAATATGTGAGATCCACGCTTAAATTCAACGCAGAAATATGTAAGATTAGCGTTGATTGCGTTGAATTTATGTATGATCAACGCTAAAATTCTACGCTAAATTTATAAGATCTACGCCAAAATTCAACGCGAAATATGTGAGATCTACGCCGAAATTCAACGCAAAATTATGTAAGATTAGCGTTGAATGCGTTGAATTTATGTAAGATCAACGCTAAAATTCAACGCTAAATATGTAAGATCTACGCCAAGATTCAACGCAAAATTATGTAAGGTTAACGTTGATTGCGTTGAATTTATATAAGATCAACGCTGATTTCAACGCTAAAAATGTAAGATTTACGCTATATTCAACGCTAAATATGTAAGATCTTCGCCAAAATTCAACGCAAAATGAAGTAAGATTAGCGTTGAATGCGTTGAATTTATGTAAGATCAACGCTAAATTCAACGCTAAATATGTAAGATCTACGCTAAAATTCAACGCTAAATATGTAAGATCTACGCCAAAATTCAACGCAAAATTTTCTAAGATTAGCGTTGAATGCGTTGAAATTATGTGAGATCAAAGCTAAATTCAACGCTAAATAAGTGAGATCTACGCTAAATTCAACGATAAATATGTAAGATCTTCGCCAAAATTCAACGCAAAATTAAGTAAGATTAGCGTTGAATGCGTTGAATTTATGTAAGATCAACGCTAAATTCAACGCTAAATATGTAAGATCTACGCTAAAATTCAACACTAAATATGTAAGACCTACGCCAAAATTCAACGCAAAATTAAGTAAGATTAGCGTTGAATGCGTTGAATTTATGTAAGATCAACGCTAAATTCAACGCTAAATATGTAAGATCTACGCCAAAATTCAACGCAAAACTAAGTAAGATTAGCATTGAATGCGTTGAATTTATGTAAGATCAACGCTTAATTCAACGCTAAATATGTAAGATCTACGCCAAAATTCAACGCAAAATTTTGTAAGATTAGCGTTGAATGCGTTGAATTTATGTAAGATCAACGCTAAATTCAACGCTAAATATGTAAGATCTACTCTAAAATTCAACGCTAAATATGTAAGATCTACGCCAAAATTCAACGCAAAATTTTGTAAGATTAGCGTTGAATGCGTTGAATTTATGTAAGATCAACGCTAAATTCAACGCTAAATATGTGAGATCCACGCTTAAATTCAACGCAGAAATATGTAAGATTAGCGTTGATTGCGTTGAATTTATGTATGATCAACGCTAAAATTCTACGCTAAATTTATAAGATCTACGCCAAAATTCAACGCGAAATTATGTAAGATTAGCGTTGAATGCGTTGAATTTATGTAAGATCAACGCTAAATTCAACGCTAAATATGTAAGATCTACGCTAAAATTCGACGCTAAATATGTAAGATCTACGCCCAAATTCAACGCAAAATTATATAAGATTAGCGTTGAATGCGTTGAATTTATGTAAGATCAACGCTAAATTCAACGCTAAATATGTAAGATCTACGCCAAATTTCAACTCAAAATTAAGTAAGATTAGCGTTGAATGCGTTGAATTTATGTAAGATCAACGCTAAATTCAACGCTAAATATGTAAGATCTACACTAAAATTCAACGCTAAATATGCAAGATCTACGCCAAAATTCAACGCAAAATTTTGTAAGATTAGCGTTGAATGCGTTGAATTTATGTAAAATCAACGCTAAATTCAACGCTAAATATGTAAGATCCACGCTAAAATTCATCGCAGAAATATGTAAGATTAGCGTTGATTGCGTTGAACTTATGTATGATCAACGCTAAAATTCAACGCTAAATATATAAGATCTACGTCAAAATTCAACGCGAAATTATGTAAGATTAGCGTTGAATGCGTTGAATTTATGTAAGATCAACGCTAAATTCAACGCTAAATATGTAGGATCCAAGCTAAAATTCAACGCAGAAATGTGTAAGATTAGCGTTGATTGCGTTGAATTTATGTATGGTCAACGCTAATATTCAACGCTAAATATATAAGATCTACGCCAAAATTCAACGCGAAATTATGTAAGATTAGCGTTGAATGCACTGAATTTTTGTAAGATCAACGCTAAATTCAACGCTAAATATGTAAAGTCTACGCCAAAATTCAACGCAAAATTATGTAAGATTAGCGTTGAATGCGTTGAATTTATGTAAGATCAACGCTAAATTCAACGCTAAATATGTAAGATCTACGCTAAAATTCAACGCTAAATATGTAAGATCTACGCCGAAATTCAACGCAAAATTATGTAAGATTAGCGTTGAAGGCGTTGAATTTATGTAAGATCAACGCTAAAATTCAACGCTAAATATGTAAGATCTACGCCAAGGTTCAACGCAAAATTATGTAAGATTAGCGTTGAATGCGTTGAATTTATGTAAGATCAACGCTAAAAATCAACGCTAAATATGTAAGATCTACGCCAAGATTCAACGCAAAATTTTGTAAGATTAGCGTTGAATGCGTTGAATTTATGTAAGATTGACGCTAAATTCAACGTTAAATATGTAAGATCTGCGCTAAAATTCAACGCTAAATATGTAAGATCTTCGCCAAAATTTAACACAAAATTAAGTAAGATTAACGTTGAATGCGTTGAATTTATGTAAGATCAACGCAAAACATGTAAGATCTACGCCAAAATTCAACGCGAAATTATGTAAGATTAGCGTTGAATGTGTTTAATATATGTAAATTCAACGCTAAAATTCAACGCTAAATATGTAAGAACTACGCCAAAAATCAACGCAAAATTATATAAGATTAGCGTTGAAAGCGTTGAAATTATGTAAGATCAACGCTAAATTCAACGCTAAATATGTAAGATCTACGCCAAAATTCAACGCTAAATATGTAAGATCTACGCTAAAATTCAACGCTAAATATGTAAGATCTACGCCGAAATTCAACGCAAAATTATGTAAGATTAGCGTTGAATGAGTTGAATTTATGTAAGATCAACGCTAAATTCAACGCTAAATATGTAAGATCTACGCTAAAATTCAACGCTAAAAATGTAAGATCTTCGCCAAAATTCAACGCAAAATTAAGTAAGATTAACGTTGAATGCGTTGAATTTATGTAAGATCAACGCTAAAATTCAACGCTAAATATGTAAGATCTACTCCAAAACTCAACGCAAAATTATGTAAGATTAGCGTTGAATGTGTTTAATTTATGTAAGATCAGCGCTAAAATTCAACGCTAAATATGTAAGATCTACGCCAAAATTCAACGCAAAATTATGTAAGATTAGCGTTGAATGCGTTGAATTTATGTAAGATCAACGCTAAAATTCAACGCTAGATATGTAATGTCTACGCCAAGATTCAACGCAAAATTATGTAAGATTAGCTTTGAATATGTTGAATTTATGTAAGATCAACGCTAATTTCAACGCTAAATATGTAAGATCTACGCCAAAATTCAACGCAAAATTTTGTAAGATTAGCGTTGAATGCGTTGAATTTATGTAAGATTGACGCTAAATTCAACTTTAAATATATAAGATCTACGCTAAAATTCAACGCTAAATGTGTAAGATCTACGCCAAAATTCAAGGCAAAACTTTGTAAGATTAGCGTTGAATGCGTTGAATTTATGTAAGATCTACGCTCAGGCGTAGATCTTACATAAATTCAACGCATTCAACGCCAATCTTACATAATTTTGCGTTTTTTAGCGTTGACACCTCGGCCCGGGATGTCACTCAAATAAAAAAATATAGCTTCTAAGCGTCAAAACTTCACAGACAGAACCGTAATCGAAGCGGAATCAATTACCAATTGCATTAAACCAATAACTCTTTACCTCCTCTTATCTAGGAACTGGTGAAACTTAGACCATTGTCACCAAGAGAAACAAAATGCAGCAAAATTTTATATTATCGAAAAAGTTTGGTAACGTTAAACAAAATCCGAAATAGATAAGAAGGTCAAAATACTTCAAAATACTGATTCGCTGAAACAGCTGACAGGGCTATCATTTGTCCTCAAACAATTTATGATACTAATCTCAAAAAGATCGCGGAAGCCAACGGCAGATAAATCTTAGAAACTATGTTAAGTCTTTTGAAAAATGCTAAAATTTAAGAATCAGAAAACCTCTATAATTACACTTCTAATCACTGCAATTTTGACAAAAAAACAGAACACACTTCTCCCTTGTTCTACATATGCCAGACAAAATGATTGCAAATTAATTCAAAGATTAAATTGATCATAGAAAAGACATAAGCAGCAGAAGAATATTCGAAGGCAAAAAATCGTATATTAACACCAAGGCCGGAGGAAAATTGCAGTAGATAGTATTAAGTGGCGATTTTGAAAAAGGCTTGCTTGCAAACTCTCAGTACTGCCTTGTGTTGAATGAAATTGATTGAAAACTCAAAGAAGTGACGAAAATCTAAGAATAAGCTAAAATCATCCAATTTTTAACAACTGAAAGAACCAATCAAATAGAAATAAAGGTGCCATAAATAGGTGCCAGGATAAAACTAGAAATAAACTAACTAGAATGTGAAGAGTATGGACACAATGTGAGGAACACAGTAACCAAAAAACAGTCTTGATTTTTGAAAGTAAAAAATCAAATTTCAAAAATCAGGAAAAACAAATACATTCCCTTGTTCAGCATTCGAGACACAGAAAAGATAAATAGTCATCCGATACAAAGATCTATCCTCCTTAAGAGAACAAAAAATAGGGAAAAGCAGAATTGAACCCTACGAAAGACTGACATATTTTGAAAAAAGTGGTCAAAAATTTTAAAACTGCATTCATGAAAAAGTTTTAACTGTTTTTCAAAAACTTAACGCCAAAAAAAGATTGATTTTTAATTGAAACGAAGTTAAAGTCCCTCACTTTGCGCAAAAAGACTTTCTAGTAATTAAAACCAAAATACAAACAAAAAAACTGACAAAATTGGTAAAAAAAAAACTACCAAGATCAGAATAGCATATGTACAATTTTATGAAACAAAATCAAACCGAGGTAGAAAGAGGCGTTGAGTATATAAATTATCAAAAGAAATTTGCCATATTAACTGATTTCTGACAAAAAGACGGCTAAAAGATCCAAAAATAAAGAAAAAATTGTTAGAAAAAAATCCAAAATTTAACTAAAAAATCAAGAAAAATGTGCCAATTTTGAACTTTTCAGGCTTCACAGAAACACTGTGGTATCAATTGCCGAAGTTCACATTTCAAAATAGCATCGAATAAAAATTATTTCTGCAAAAAACTAAATTACAAGCAAAAAAGTGGGGCCACCTTGACGAAAAAACGGCTGAAAACGGTTATCTATATGTCAGTCGAAATGCACTTTTCAAAGTCAAAGATCCATTCAATAAGCTCAGCGCATGATCAAAAAAGTTCTCTAGCTCAAAAAAATTAGTTCAAAAGGCAATTTTACTCATTTTTGCTTTTAGGTCAAAACAGCGTCTCAACGAATAGTACTTCCGGTAAAAAAACCTTAGGAAAACCAATACTCCCCTTCGAATCTTAATAACCGTAAGAGTTCTGGAAGCGACTCGAAGCCTCAAAACTTCACAAACAGAACCGTAAAGGCAGCTGAAGCAATTACCAATTGTATTAAACCATAAACTCATTACCTCCCCAGATCTGATCTAGGAATTGGTGAAACTTAAACCACTGTCACCAAGAGAAAAATGTTATTATCGAAAAAAGTTTGGTAACGTTAAAAAAAATCCGAAATAGATAAGAAGGTCAGAATACTGATGGACTGAAACAGCTCACAGGGCTATCAATTGTCCTCAAATAATTCATGATACTAATCTCGCAAAGATCGCGAAAGCAAACGGCAGATAAATCATAGAAACTATTTTAAGTCTTTTAAAAATGCTATAATTTAAGAACCAGAAAACCACTATAATTACACTTCTAACCACTACCATTACGACAAAAAACAGAACACACTTCTCCCTTGTTCTACATATGCTAGACAATATGATTTCAAAAATATTCAAAGATTAAATTGATAATAGAAAAGACATAAGCAGCAGAAGAATATTCGAAGGCAAAAAATCGTTTATTAACTCCAAGGCCGGAGGCAAATTGCAGTAGATAGTATTAGGTGGCAATTTTGAGAAATGCTTGCTTGCAAACTCTCAGTACTGCCTTGCGTTGAATGAAATTAATTGCAAACCAAAGAAGTGATGAAAATCTAAGAAAAAGCTTAAATCATTCCATTTTTTAACAACTGAAAAAACCAATCAAGTAAAAATAAATGTGCTTCAAATAGGTACCTGGACACAGCTAGAATAATACTTATTAGAATGTGAAGCGTATGGACACAATGTGAGGAACTCAGTAACCAAAAAAGTCTTTATTTTTGAAAGTTAAAAATCAAGTTTCGAAAATCAGGAAAAACAAATACATTTCAGTGTTCAGCATTCAAAACACAGAAAAGATATATAGTCATCCGATACAAAGATCTATCCTCCTTAAGAGAACAAAAAAAGGAAGAGCAGAATTGAAACCTACGAAACATTGAAATATTTTTAAAAAAGTGGTCAAAACGTTTAAAACTGCATTCATGAAAAAGTTTTAACTGTTTTTCAAAAACCTAACGCCAAAAAATGATTGATTATTTATTGAAAATATGTTAAAGTCCCTCACTTTGCACAAAAAGAGTTTCTAGTAATTGAAACCAAAACACAAACAAAAAAACTGACAAAATTGGGAAAAAACTACCAAGATCGGATTAGCATGTGCACAATTTTATGAAACAAAATTACACCGAGGTAGAAAGAGGCGTCGATTATATGAATTATCAAAAAAGTTGCCATATTAACTGATTTCTGACAAAAAGACGGCTAAGGGTTCCAAAAAAAAGAAATTATTAGAAAAAAATCCAAAATCTAACTAAAAAATCAAGAAAAATGTGCCAATATTGAACATGAAACGCATTTTCAGGCTTCACAAAACACTGTGGTGTCAATTGCCGAAGTTCACTTTTCAAAAAAGCATTAAATGAAAATTATTTCTACAAATAACTAAATACAAGCAAAAAAGTGGGGCCACTTTGACGAAAAAACGGATAAAAACGGTTATCTATATGTGCCATTCAGTCGAAATGCACTTTTCAAAGTCTAAAATCCATACAATAAACTCAGCGCATGATCAAAAAGTTCTCTCGCTCAGAAATAATTAGTTCAAAAGGCAATTTTACTCATTTTCGCTTTTAGGTCAAAACAGCGTCTCAACAAATAGTACCTCCGGTAAAAAAAAACCTTAAGAAAACCGTCCCCTTCGAGTCATAATAGTCGTAAGAGTTCTGGAAGCGACTCGAAGCTTCGAAACTTCACAAACACAACCGTAATTGCAGCGGAAGCAATTACCAATTGTATTAAACCATTAACTCATTACCTCCCCTGGTCTGATCTAAAAATTGGCGAAACTCAAACCAGTGTCACCAAGAGAAACAAAATGCCGGAAAATTTTATATTGCTATAAATGTTTGGCAATGTTAGAAAAATCCGAAAAAGATAAGAAGGTCAAAAGACTGATGGGATGAAACAGCTGACAAGGCTATCAGTTGTCCTTAAAAAATTCATGATACTAATCTCGAAAAGATCGCGAAAGGAAACGGCAGATAAATCTTAGAAACTAAGTTAAATCTTTTAAAGAATGCTCAAATTTAGGAATTAGAAAACCACTAAAAGTACACGTCTAATCACTGCAATTATCACAAAAAAAACAGAACTAACTTCTCCCTTATTCTGCATTTGCTAGACAACATGATATCAAACTAATTCAAAAATTAAATTGATCATAGAAAATACATAAGCAGCAGAAGAATGTTCGAAGACAAAAAATCGTTTATTAACACCAAGTTCGGAGAAAAGTTGCATTAGATAGTATTAAGTGGCAATTTTGAAAAAGGCTTGCTTGCAAACTCTCAGTACTGCCTTGTGTTGAATGAAGTTAATTGAAAACTCAAAGAAGTGACGAAAATCTAAGAAAAAGCTAAAATCATCCAATTTTTAACAACTGAAAGAACCAATCAAATAAAAATAAATGTGCCATAAATAGGTGCAAGGACCAAACTAGAAATATACTTTCTAGAATGTGAAGAGTATGGACACAATGTGAGGAACACAGTAACCAAAAAACAATCTTGATTTTTGAAAGTTAAAAATCAAGTTTCAAAAATCAGGAAAAACAAATACATTTCGTTGTTCAGCATTCGAGACACAGAAAAGATAAATAGTCATCCGATACAAAGATCTATCCTCCTTCAGAGAACAAAAAATAGGGAAAAGCAGAATTGAAACCTACGAAACACTGAAATATTTTGATAAAAGTGGTCAAATACTTTTAATACTGCATTCATGAAAAAGTTTTAACTGTTTTTCAAAAACTTAACGCCAAAAAATGATTGATTTTTTATTGAAACGAAGTTAAAGTCCCTCACTTTGCACAAAAGTCTTTCTAGCAATTAAAATCAAAACACAGCAAAAAACTGACAAAAAATGGGAAAAAAACTACCCAAATCGGATTAGCATATGTACAGAGAAATGTGCTTATTTTGTACTTGAAACGCATTTTCAGGCTTCGCAAAGCACTGTGGTATCAATTGCCAAAGTTCACATTTCAAAATAGCATCTATTAAATTTTATTTCTACAAAAAACCAAATTACAATAAAAAATTGAGTCACTTAGACGAAAAAACGCCTAAAAACGGTTATCTATATGTGCCATTCAGTCGAAATGTACTTTTCAAAGTCAAAAAGCCATTCACTAAACTCAGCGCATGATCAAAAAACTTATCTCGCTTAGAAAAATTTAGTTCACAAGGCAATTTTTACTCACTTTTGCTTTTAGGTCAAATCAGCGTCTGAACGTTTAGAACTTCCGGTAAAAAAACGTAGCCGGAAGAAGTACGGAAGCATTTCGAAGCGGCAACACTTCACAAAAAAACCTTAATTGCAGCGGAATCCATTACTTTTTGTTTTAAAGTTCCAACTCATTACCTCCCCAGGTCTGATCCACAAGTTGGTGAAACTTAAACCACTGTCAACAAGAGAAACAAAACGCAGCAAAGTTTTATATTATTGAAAACGTTTGGTAACGTTAAAAAAGTCCGAAATAATCAAAATGATCAAATAACTGATAAACTGAAAAAACTAACAGCTCTATCAATTACCCTCAAGTAGCTCATGATTCTAATCTCAAAAAGATCGCGAAAGCAAACGTCAGATAAAAACCTCAAGAAACTAAGATAAATTTTTCAAAAAAGAATGCTCAAATTTAATTATCAGAAAATCACTACAATTAGATTTCTAATCTCTGCAATTAAAACAAAGAACAACACATACTTCTTCTTTGTTGTACATATGCACATGGTTTCATACTAATTCAAAAATTAAATTTATCATAGGAAAGACATAAGCAGCAGAATATTCAAAGACAAAAAATGGTTTGAATTAATACCAAGGCCGGAAGAAAATTGCAGTATAAAATAAGAAGTAGAATTTTCGGAAAAGGATTGCTAGCAAACTCTAACTTCTGCCTTGTGTTGAATGAAACCAATTGCAAAAGAAAGAAATTATGAAAATCTAAGAAAAATATGAAATCGTTCAGTTTTTTAACAACCGATAAACTCAATATACAGAAAATAAAAGTAGGTGCCAGGACAAAGCTAGAATGATACAATCACTATCTAGAATGTGAAGAATGTGTGCAAAATGTAAGGAACACCTTAACAAAAACACATTCTTGATTTTTGAAAGTTAAAAATAAAACGAATCAAGAAGAACGAATAAATTTCACTGTTGTGCATTCGAGACATAGGAAATATAACTAGTCATCCGTACAAAAACTTATCCTACAGAACTCATCCTGCAGAATAATTTAAAAAAAGCAGAATTCACATATACGATACATTGAAATATTTTGCAGAAAATGGTCATAAATCTTTTACGACTGCATTTATGAAAAAGTTTAAACCGATTTTCAAAAACTGAAATAATTGAAACAATGATTGAAATTCTATTAAAAGAAATTAAAGTCGCTCATGTTGCACAAAAAGACTATTTCTGGTAATTAAAACCAAATTAAAATCAAATTTGACAAAAATTGGATTAGCATATGTACAATTTTATAAAAACACAAAATAACATCGAGGTAGAAAGAGGCATTGAGTATATGAATTATCAAAAAGAAGTTGCCATATTAACTGATTGGTGACAAAAAGATGGTTAAAGAATCCAAAAATGAAGAAATTAAAAGAAAAAAAAGACAAAAATAACTAAAAAATCAAGAAATGTGTGACAATTTTGAACTTGAAACGCATCTTCATGTTCTCAAAAACACTGTGATAACAATTTCCGAGTTTGACATTTCAATATAGCACCGAATAAAAAAATTTTCTACAAAAAACAAATTACAAGCAAAAAAATTGGGCCACTTAGACGAAAAATGGCAGAAAACGGTTATCTATATGTGCCATTCAGCCAAAAACTACTTTTCAAATTGAAAAAGTTATTCACTAAACGCAGCGCATGATCAAAAAACTTCTCTCGCTCAGAAAAAATTAGTTCACATGGCATTTTTGCTCATTTTCGCTTCTAGGTCAAAACAGCGTCTGAACGAATAGTACTTCCGGTAAAAAAAATATAGCCGATAGAATACCGGAAACGATTCGTGCAATATAATTTCTAACCTAACCTTACCGAAATCAGAACATCAAAATAGACAAGAAAAAAACAAAAGTAGCCCAACAAAAGACCTTAAAGTGTTTTAAAAATGTCGACAATTTATTAGTTGCGGGGGGAGCTAGGTGGGGTTGGGGGGGGGGGTAGATAGGCTGGGGAGGTGGGTAGTGCTGGGGTAGTTAGAGGGGTGTAGTTAGGTGAAGAGAGGGGGTAGTTTGGGGGTAGGGGTAGGTGGGGGTAAGTTGGGGGGGGGGTGCTGGGCGCGGGGGGGGGGGGGGTTGGTAGATAGGTGGTGGGGGGCGGTTTGTGCGGTGTAGTTTAGATAATTAGGGGTGACTTCGATAGGAACAAAAAATCTCAAAATGACCTCTTCAACTTGAACATTACCAGCAGTTCCTAATTACTATACATTACGAAAGAAGCTACTGTTAAAGTCAATGTTCGAAAAAAGAAGTCAACAACCAAAAAAGGAGGTAAATGCTCGAACAGAAAGAAGTCAAAATTTAGGTCACGAACAAACTTTCTTTCTGCTAAAAAACCTGTAGAATCTCATTACTCCTCTTCGATTCGTAATAACCTTAAGAAAACCAATACTTCTCTCCGAGTCGTAAAAAAAGACAGCGCCCCAATACAATTCATATTCTTTGAATTGTAATAATGAAAAAAGAAAGCAGGTGTGTTCGAGCGCACAGAAACTGTCGAGCGCATTTGAATCTGATAAGGGGAACTTTTGACCTGGGATGGCCTGGGCCAGTAAGATTTCGAGCGCGCACCTCAACCTGGATTAGCAATGCACTAATATACTCTAATTTCACATACTAGATACCGTGGTTTTTAGATAGCAATTATAGGATACCGTGACTATTTTGATTTCTTTTTTTTTAGCCCCCGCGTCTCTTCCTTATTAACTTATGCACCTCTAGTTATTGAGCACGTGGCAATTTAAAACCATTTTCTAAAACCATTGCGCTGTAAGTGGTTGCCGCAGCAACAAGTTCCCGCTTTGTCATGGGGGGGGGACACAGACGGAACCGTTAATTTTTGAATCTTTGTGTGTTTCAGCTACGAGGACCAAGAATACATGAAGGAATACCTTTTCGGGTATAATGAACCCAAATATTCAAAATCCCAACTCTGCTCATCAATTGCAGTTCCGAACAATCTGCTCGTACTTGGTGCGCCGTGCGATGACCAGGAATACGACTACATTTATAATATTGCATGTCAATATTACGAGTGAAACTTGTCTTTGAGAATTCTGGTATGAATAAAAATTCGGTGTTGGGCAGATAAAGATATTCCAAATTGAGGTGCACGTTAATGATGAGACCAATCTAAACGCTAATCATCTAGGATCAAAGACGTTCAGAACTTAATCAGCCATGATGAGATACTAGCTCGTTATCCAGCAATCTTGTCAATGTAATAACCCTAATCGATTCAGGATGTTAATCTTGCAAGGATCTTGTAAGATCTTGCAAGATTATGCATAACCTCGCGTGGTTTTCTTGCAAGGTCTTGGAAGATTAACAAAATTTTGCAAGATTTTTTTGCAAGATTAACATCCTTTTGCAAGATCTTGCAAGATTAACAACATATTTTGCCGATTTTTCTCGCTCCTTAACCTATCCTCAACAAAAAAGCGCCTAAAAAAAGCCGCGGAAGTCCAATTCTATCCTAGTTTTCTAACAAAAAAGAATGTTGCTATACTAGACCTAACTCTTATGACTTACTCTGATGTACTTAATTCCTTCCGCATATGGTTCAAGGCACTCAATACAAATTTTGTTTACGATCTTGATATGGTTGCCAATATTTTCATATATAATTATAATGAAGAATCGAAGAACCTAGAATCTATATTTTTGCGCTCTGTCAACACCAACACACTACTTATATAGTGGTCCAGGCTTTGCGCCGAATAAACCACTCTTGACAACGTGCTATCATATAAGGTTATTACCTGGTTCATACATTGCATTCATACATTAAACCGACGAAAACCGACGATTCTTACGTTTGAATACCTTCGAAAACCGATCAAAACGACGAAAAAAACGTAAGGGCTTTGATCGGTTTTGGCGAAGTAAAACCGACGAAAACCGACGATTTCTTATGTTTGATTCCGACAAAATTCTCAACGCGGGTATTCTGATGTTCACCCGCGTACAATGGTCTCATGCTTCTCGTGTGTTACTGAAGAAAAGCAACATGAATTTCTTGCGTTCTTTCAGCAATATAAATTTTTCGAACATCTAAGGAGGTTTTAGCAAATTTGCGCCTACGGACTTGAATACAAATGCTAAGAAACCAGAAATGTAAACTAATTGATTTTGTTTTTTTTCCGTTTTTTTTCGAAGGCCGAATTTGTCATTATAAATTGTTCCTTCAAATATTCTCGTGCTGCTTCACAGTTTCCTCTCTTAAATTTCAACATGTGGGACCCTGAATATGAATGGAATGGTGTTGGATATGGTTGCCAAGATACCAGGAACTTTAAATTTTTTCTGCAGGCGTCCTGATGAGTTACACAACTCAGAAGCAATATGTGATTCTTTCAGGAGATTTTAGTGGGATCTTGTTTTTTTCATGGTCAAGTATTTGATTGCCAAGTTGCGATAGTTTCCATATATGACTGGGATATGATTACCAAGAAAAGTTTATGGTGATCAACACCGGTGTCTTGTCAACGGGCTGGCCATTAACAAGCACCTTGAACTGAGAATGAGACAAGGAGGCTCGGTAATGTACGTATGCACATAATGTTCCGACCCCGCTCATCCACATTCTTGACTTAATTGGCTACCAAATGATGAAGAGATAGAAAACTTTCAAAAACACATCGTTCAATATACAACCAATAAAATACGATAATTCCACACTAGATTAAAGTTGTTGATAAAAGGACTACTAGAAGGGACAATAATCAAAGTCAAATAACAAACATTATTTACAACCAAAACTCGATGTCTAAAATAGAAAAAGTCATAACAAAGTCAAACTCTCATCAGTTAAAAACCAAAACAAAATAATTTAAACTATGATTCATTAGAAAAGATATGGGACCTGTCCCCAATGCTACTGGTTAACTGGTCAAAAAATGAGCAATAGGTGCGAAAATCAAAAATATTTTTCCATATTTGAAAACAATTAGTTTCACAGTTGTTAATGTCATTAGCCAGTAAAAACAACGATTTTTGTTATAATTTAAAAGGAATCCAAAAACACTTTAAAATATTCAATTATATAAAAATCTAACATTTTATGAAAATTGGTAGCAACGGTAGCAACAAAGACAAGAAACAAATGTTTGAAAATAAAACGGTTATAAAGATTAAGTCATAGCTCACCGTAAAGTGTTTGTGATCTGTTTTTACAGGGACTGAGCTGCAAGTGGAAAAACTTTTTAGAAAAGACGAAGCTCAAAAACTCAAATTTATTTTCAAAAACAAATTATCAAAAAACATAGCAGATTTACAACAAAAAATGATGGTTCAGGTTTCAAAATCTCAGCGAGCCAACAGAGTCTGTTTATAATGAGACTAAGTCATGAGCCCACAAAGAATCAAACACATAAAGAAGCCAAAACTTCAAACAATTTTACGACATGACACTCTTCAAGGCATTATAAATATAAGATGATTCCTGAGAGAACTGTAATATATAATTTTACCTTCGTTTTAACAACAACGAGCCTTCTCTATAAAAAGAGTACTTAGACGTGACAACAAAAAGAAACCCAGAAATTGAACAGGATAGAAATCTAGTAAAAATTTTATGAAACCAAATGGTCGAAGCAATCAGTCACAACGTATGAACAAAAATGTTTGAATCACGAGAGTCATTGGGACCTCCAATGAATGAGATTGAGTAACATGGTAACAGAAATAAAAGCAAAAAAGAGACAGATGAAAAAAAAACTTTTTCAAAAAAAATTAATTTGAAAGTCATAAAAAGAAACAGCTTTAAACTGAAATCTTTAACTAGGTTGCGTTATAGCTCCTGGGGAAGCAGTTAAGATCTACTCTTATCGGATATATTGCGCAAAACAACGAAAAGAAGGACAAACATAGGCAAAACAAAAACTCAAAGTTTTGGGAGATATTTCTGTCGCAGCCCAAAAAGCATAAACTATTCAACAATAGCAATTAGCATATCCAGATACGCCTTTTTCGAACAATCTCCATTTTTTCTAAAATGCCTCTGCTTGATTAGTCTAGTGAATAATGTGATAATTCGACAAGAAAACAAAATTATCTCATAAAACATGCAATTATGATGAAATAAAAGAAAAACTGAAAACGCGTAGTACCAAAATAGAGAAACCATAGGTTGAAAATAAAACCGTTACCGTCAAAACTCTAGAAATCACAGGAAGTCAGTTTCTGCCTGTTTTTATTGAGGCTACGCTCGAATTTGGAAGAAATAAGACAAAATAGTGGCAAAGTTTAAAAGTTCAAGTTCACCAATATTTTCTCAAAACAAATTTATTCAAAGTCATAACAGACATCAGATAACAACAGAAAAAAATGGCTAGGTTCTGCAAAACTTTCTAAAAGCTAATTGGATTGTTGATTGAGACACTTAGTCATTGGGCTAGAAAAAGTATAAGAAATGAAAGCAAATTGAAAGAAATCCATAAAATTTTTACAAAAACAATTTGTCAAAGCCATTAAAACCATGAGCTTAACTCTGAAACCATCTCATTAGATCTCTTTATTTTAAATAGTGTCTGTCATTAATTGAGCCCTGATTTTAAATTCTGGTCCGTAATTTACATAAAAACATTTACATAGCGGAAATATTTTGAAAAAGAGGTTGCGCGCCATTAACATCTAAAAAATTTTGGTCTTAAGGAGCCATAGTGAAATCAAGATCAGATCAGATTGCTGCGTCTCTAAAAAAAACACCCAATTGTTGAAATGGCTGCAAAACGGATCAATTCTATACAAAAATTTTGAGTTTGTCGAAAATAAGTAATGCATTTTGTATAAGCATCGAGTTTTAATTGGCAAAAAATTGTCAAGATTATAATTCCAGAAGACGCAGTTAGCCAGCAGAGTACAACTAGCTCTTTTTTGAGGTCCACAAAAATATGGCTGCAGTTTTAAGTGTCTCTTTTCAGCAAATTTAAAGCAAGTGGGCTAAAAACGCAAATTTGGTCCCATTTTTGACGAAAAAAAATCTCCGAATTTTGAAAAATTTAGCACACATTTTAGCCAAAAAACTCGGATCGAACAATTCAACAACCCTCCTCTATATTTCGAGATAAAATATTAAACACTACAGTTAATAATTTTAACATATTTTAGCAAAATTGTGAATAAAACAGCTGAAATACGTCGAATCTTCACAGAATTTAAACCTCGTTAACTCCTTATAAAAATCGAAAAAAGAAAAAATCTTTTTAATTCCATATTCTACGCCAGACGGGCTTTCTAATGATACCACTCACAACTCTCTGCGATTATTATATCGATCGGCCAAAATTGACTGAACAAAAAAACCCATTTGAGTATATAGTTCCTCCCCCCTTCAAGAGGGGTCGGAACAAAAATGAAATTAATATTAAAATTGGCCAACATTGTGACCGCCAAGTAATATTAAAGAATCAAAACTTTTTGGATCGAAGTCAAATTTTCCTCCCGTTTTGTATTTTGTCATTGGAGTACACATTGAGATTTCTTAAAGCTCAATATTTAGAAAAAAAGAAAGACTAATGTACACATAAAACTGTGATTTTCGCTTTTCTCTTCTATAACAAAAAATTAATCATCTGATGTGTTTTGTCAGATATTGAGAACCACAACACATTATCTTGCATTCATAAATCATAGAAAATGAGGATTACCCTTCACTCATCTTTGTTCCAATTGTTACTTCCATTCGTTCTTGCTCTACCAATACTTATGAAATGGCATCAATAGCATCTATAGAAAGTTTGTCACTGATTTCAAAAATAATTGCATTGAGATAAGTATTGCTTTTGAGAAATGTTTTAACAAAAAGTAGTATATCTCTGAGATCACATATTTTGTCAAGCTTCTAGATTTTAGAGTTAATCAACAAAGTCTATTTCTAAACCCAAGTTTTTTTGTAATTATTCGTTATTCAGTATTTAGATTTTGTTTTAATTTAGTGCTAGTTATCATCTTGTTGACTGTTTTTGCGGAGAAAAGTCAAAAATGTGACTACCTTCACGCATACCTAAGAAAAAAGCCTGGTATGTAATGACACCTTTTTGCTAGTCGTGGCGATACAAATTCAGGAAAAGTTATCCGGAGAAATAGTTACAATGGTTCTTAAAAACTTTAAAAAACCTAAAAGATAAACTCAAGAAAATCAGATTTCGCCGTTGCCAATTAGTTGGCACAAAAGCTGATTTTTTTCAACCAAAACAACATTTTCGTAAACAACAATCCTAAAAAAATTGGCAAGAAGAAAAGAAAACAAATACAAAAATTTTATTGTTCCGACCCCATTTTAGCGGGGCGGGGAAAATTTTTTTCCAATTAAAGATGAAAATGGCGTCGTCAGGAAGTGAAAGTAATAATCTAGAGGGCATTTGGTTGTTATCTTATGTTTCTTATCATTAAATATATTTGCTCTTAGCATCATAATTGTTTAAATATAATTTCCAGTAATTTTTTGAATTGTCAATTTGGTTTTATCTCCATTCTGTCAACTTTGGACTTACTCTCAGTAAAAACAGGTCAACTTTTTTTTCTATTAGACACAAACTAAAGTTTGAGGTGGTTTCGTCTTAAATAGCGGCTTCTCGGTTGTGGTTATAAAATTTAAGTGTTTTCAAACAAACTTTCTTTTGTGCAGAAACGCCCAATTTTGTTTTTTTTTAAAACTTAATCAAAGTAATTGTTCGTCAACATTTCCCCCTTATGTTTTGGTTTGCGTTACTTTTTCGTGTATTACTTTTTTGTATCATTTTTGTAACTTAGATCCAATATTGAGAGATGTTGATAGTTTTTTGTCGAAACGACAACAAGTTCTCCGTTCATTAAACGTTTTGATTGATGTCTTTAGAGCTTAATCAAAATTTTTCAGAAAAATTTTTTGAATTTAAAATGTTTTTCAATGTTTATGGCTCTTTTTTTTGTCATTTTGAAATAGTGCTTCTTTATGATGTTAAATGAAGACGCAAGTTAAGATTTAAATTTCTTGAGGTTAGTATCTTAAAAATATAATGGCTTCAACAATGTGGTTTCGTAAAATTGTTTGTTAAACTTTTTAGTTCTTCTTGTATTTATTGTTATTTTGTAGTCTTATGACTTAGTCTCAATAATAAGAAGCAAATTTAAGTTCTTTTCTGAAAGTTGAAAGCTTCTGATTTTTAGGAACTCTGAAAGTATTTGTTTTTAGGAAAAGACAATGCATTTTTGAGCTTTGAAAATGTTATCTCTGTTAATTTCTAGTTATATTGTGAACAACACTTTATTCTTCATTCTTGTTTTATGTTCCTCAAAAAGTTTTGTTGTTTGTACAAAGAAAAAAATTCTTGATTCTTCCATAATTGCATATTTTTTTAGATTTTCGTTTTAACTTCACACTAATTTAAACAATGGGTGATTCTGTTGCCATTTGAAAAAGATGCAATTAAAAAATTTTTACTGTTTTTAGTGAACAGCTAATTTTTTTTTCGCTGGGATACCGTTTTCGTCAAATTTTGATTCTTTTGAGCTGGCCTTTAATTTTCGTTCTTTCTGTAGACGCAAAACTTTTTCTGGACAAGAAAACTCTCAATTACTTTCTATGGAGGTGGAAATCAATCTTTCTGTGATTTCATTTGTCACATAAGGCTTTTATTTATATTGACATTATTTTTTTTTTCAAAAAAGCAAAGTTTTTTAAATTTTGCACTGTGCTCTTTTTTGTCGACTGCATATCAGGCCGCAGTGAAGAAAAGTCTCATATTTCTTTTCTAATGAAGTACAGGGTTTGTTTTCGCTATTATAAATTTCATCTGATGTCATTTTGATTTGGTAATTAATTGCTATAAGAAAATGGACATAGAGTTTTGGTCGTAAAGAACATTTCTATTCATTTGATTTTTAGCTGGCCTTTTCTGGTAGTCATATTAATGACAGGTTCCATCGGCTTTCCGAGGTGTATTGTTTTATTCATTTAGTGGTTTGTTGAACGATATATATTTCATCTCCTTTAGTAGACAATTAAATGAAAAATGTAGATGAGCGGCGTCGAAGAATTATGTGCGAACGCACATTACCGAGCCCCCTTCTTTGATTTTTTAGAACTCCGAAAGTGTCCAATTAATTCACAATGTACAAAATAAATGTTTAGGATTCATGGCGATGCAATTTAGAAAGCTTGCACCTGATTATTTTGATGATAGATTGTTTTAGAAGAAGTTTTGCCTGACAAGGGAAACAGATAATGTTTCTGCTGAATAACATTTAGAACCCAACATGTGATGAATTTAAATTAGCTAGACGATTGTGATCACCCTCAATTGATAAGATTCGTGAAACAAGATTTGAGCTGTTTTAATCTGTTGCCCTGTTATAAGGATCCCATGTTGACTAAAAAGAAACTTCAGATTTCATCTGACGGACACTATTTTTGCGATTAATGCTTTACTTGGCATTTTACTCAAATTCACGAAACCCAATGTACCAAAAGATGCCATAACTCGCATTTTATTCCTGTTCATCTTTTCATTCCATAATTCGATCATAAAAAAGCTGTCGGTATTAAAAACATGCTTTTACATACTTAAAAAGAACAAACTTTACTCAAATTATTATTAAGCATTTGGTATGTTGCGCTGACACTGAGAAAAAGATTATCGGGAAATGTTTGGAAATCTTTTTCTTATCAAGTATATTGCTGTTGAACTTTTTATCTCTACTAGGGTGATCAAATAAAAATTTGTTTTACTCTCTTCTATTGGCAATATTAATTTAGTCAAAGCTAAGAAACTCCTTTAGATACGCCCATGGAACCAACTTTCATTTTGGGCAAGTTAAACGTTCATCACAACTACTATATATTTGTGTTTCTCCGAGTACTGAAAAATGGGCTAACTTTTTCATTCCTCGCCCAACCTTAATAAATGAGGTCACAGAGCAGTTCTTATGTTTTTAGGGCTTGGTTATTTAGTTCAACTTTTCAGAATATAAAATAATTTTCTTTAATAACTTCAGTTCATTTTAAATTTCGCCTTGCTTATTTTATTCGTTCTTTGGTTCTTTGCCGAAAGCGATATCACCACAATGACTATATTTACAAACATAAATTTTTGCTTGTTTCTTGCCTCATTTGCGATGGCCACCAATCCTGAAGAACTACGCCTATCTCGCAAAATGATCCAACAGAATTAATGATACAAAAAGATTTTTTGAAAATTAGCAACAATTAATGCAACAGTATCTGAGACTTTGACCTCTAAAAATATCATGCTCGATAGAAGCTATGAAAAGCTATGGTCTGAAACGTTATTATTGCATCAAACCGACCAAAAAAATTGGTCTCGACTCATTTGTCGATTTTCACAAGACCATTTGCCATGCACGGTCTGTTTTTTAAACTTTACAGTGGCCAAAATGTGCCCTGAAGATAATTTTATGCAACAGTAAACTCTATTTTTATAAAAGATTTGTTGATTTTTCTGGTTTCATTCAATCAACCAAAATGGCAATGAAAAAGCATCCACGACAAGTTAAGAACACAGATTTTTTCCAACTTTTTCTCCGAGTTTTTCAACAATTCTTCTTTTTCCTCTGAGTTTCAATGTTGTCCACAGCTGCTGCGCGTCTGTTGGAACATTTGCAGAGGAAACAAGCATTTAGACATCAACAATTTATCCTAAAAAGTATATAAAAGAGACTGAAGAAAACATCTTCGCTCAAATACTCAATAGACCGTTTTGACAGTTTATCCATCTCAGTTTGCTTGGTCAAGATTTAATATGAACAACCAGTTTGAGGTCCCCTGTCAGTCTTTTCGGTTGATATTAGGCATCTTATTTTGGCCGGTTATTTAGCCGACAACAGTTATTTGCAGGTCAATCTGGTTGATCGAAAAACATTAAACACAAAAGCAAGTATGATTCGTCTGTCTTTTTAAAACAATCTACTTCAAACAAGAAGTTTCTTAGACAAAAAAAACAATCCCAGAAGATTATTCAATTAAAATTGTTCTCATTGATTCCTCAATTTAGAGATGACAGTCATAGCTCCATGCTTTTTGATTTTTGTTTGTGGGTCTAAGAGCCTACACAAATGAGCAAAAAGTTTATACGTGAGATCGAATACTTCTATTACGCCAATAAAAGCAAACAAATGTCCTGAATAGGAAAAAAATTCTTTTGGAAAAGCAGCTCTTTGATTATTAAATAACTGGCCCAAGAAATTTTGGCAAAATAAGGTATGGTCAGCGTTGACAAGTTAGCAAATTCCCAGTATTTTTACTATATAGTTTTTGCTGCGATTGATTTGCCTTTTTCGTTCCTAGGTGTAGATTTTAGATAATTTTGCGTTTCTAATTGTGGATGTTACCAAACTTTGTGTTTCTAAGCATAGTTCTTACATAATTAAAATTTCTGAGCATATATCTTACACAAGTTGTACGCTTAGACCTCTGGCTGTGAGATTCCATCCACTAATCTCCTGTCTGCTTGTCACCTCCTCCACCACTCTAACACTGTACATCAATTTTCTTCAGAATCACATCAATTTTCTTCAGAATTTTCCTCAGAAAGCAAACTTTCTAAGATCTAAGCTAATTTTTACGTAAAGTTATGTAAATGTTATGATATGTTAAGATCAATACTAAGATGAACGCAAAATAATCCCAGGAAAACAAATTTTTGCAAACTAAACGTTAAATTGAACGCAAAATTAGGTGCGATCAACGCTAAATCAACTTAAAATTATGTATGATCTACACACAAAAACGCAGAATTATGAAATATCAACGTCAAATCAAAGCAAAGTTAATTAGGATTTACTATGATAAATGCAAAATTATGTAAGACCCGCGATAATCTCAACGCAAACTTTTGTAAACTCTACGCTTAGAACGGGCAATACTTACTTTTTGACGCCTCAAGCGTAGATCAAACTCAAAAACGACGATTTAACCTTTAATCCTATATTTTTTTGCATTTTTTGACGTTGACTCATCTGCCCATCCGCCCGTAGAATGTTCAAAGGAGAAAAATTTGTACATCATAATTGGAAAACATGATCTATCCTTCCCTTTTTCATGTTGAATAAAATAGTCCCTACATAAAATTTGTTCAAAAATCTGATTTCACTGCCAAAATTTGCTTTACTTCTAACAGAAAACGCCGTTGTCTATAAAGGTGTTTTTAAGTTCTGTCTTTTTTGTAAGATAGGCTATATAATCGGAATAGACGAAAGACTGTCCCGAGCCACTGAAGAAGATCCAGGGTTTATGCTATTTTCTGGTGGAAAAGAAAGTAACCAATATACACGACGCACAAGTTGCATGCAAGAGGTGATACTGAAGTAGTTAAAATTTTGATACTTTTTGTTTGAATGTACTCACTTACGCATCAATTCAATCACTCACTCACTCAATCACTCACCTACCCATCCATACGCCCAATCACTTATCACTCACTCACTAACTCACCCAACTACTAATTCAACCACACGCACGCACACAAGAAACTGGTCTACAGTTTGGGCTCTCTTCCTTTTCTTCTCTCTTTCTCTGGCCTTGTTCTTTTGTTTTCGTTTTTGTTTTTGTTCTCGTTTCTCTCTGACCCTCGATGTTTGTTTTCCTCGTGGTTGTTCTGCTTCTGTTGTTCTTTGGTCTTTGTTTTATTATGTTACATTGATGCGCTGTGATGGGAAAATCAGATTTTCTGAGCGCTGACAGTGATGAAAAACAACAGATATCATGATCAGTAATAATAAAAGTTTTGACTGACTACCTGAGATGCTCTTTCTTGTCTTCTCTTTTTCTCGCTTTCTTACGCTCGCTCTGGTTTTGTCTTTCTTTCTTTCTCTTTTCCTGTCTGGTTTGCATTAGGCTTTCATCGATTTTTTCTCTCTTTCTCTGGCCTTATTCTTTTATTTTTATTTTTGCTCCTTTCTCTCTGTTCCTCGTTATTCGTTTGCTCGTGAGTGTTCTGCGTCTGCTATTCTTTGGTTTCTGCTTCGTTATGCTTCGATATTCTGAGCACTGACAGTGATGAGAGTACTGAGAAATCATGATCAGTGATGATAAAAGATATGATGGAGTACTTTAATTACTCTTTTTTGCCGTCTCTCTCTTTCTCTCCTCTCTCTCTCTCGCTGTCTCTCTCTCTCTCACTCTCTCTCTTCCTCTTGCTCGCTTGCTCTCTTTTTTCTTTTTTTTCTAATCCTTGCCTCTTTCTGCTTTCTCTCTCTCTTTCTCTCTCTCTCTCTTTCTCTCTCTCTCTCTCTCTCTCTCTTCCTCTTGCTCGCTTGCTCTCTTTTTTTTCTTTTTTTTCTAATCCTTGCCTCTTTCTGCTTTCTCTCTCTCTCTTTCTCTCTCTCTCTCTCTCTGCCTCTCTCTCTCGCACTCATCTTTATTTAATTCCTTCTTTTTTTTTCTTTCT